>NC_090074.1:10560743-10585743 GCF_038355195.1 Osmerus mordax
AACCCGGGACCTCTCGCACCCTAAGCGAGAATCATACCCCTAGACCAACGAGCCACTTTCTAGTTGTTTCTTCGATTGATCGATTTGTTGTCACAAAACATGCTTAGACAAAGGTTCCCTGCACCCTAAGCGAGATTCATACCACGAGACCAACGAGCCATGCTCTGGTTGCTGCTTTGATCGATTTGTTGTCACAAAACATGCTTAGACAAAAAGAAAAACTTCTGCAGCAAATCGCCCCGATCTACGATGGGTAAAGGACTGATTTGGGAATAGAACAGGAGCCCTCTTTGCCAGGTTACCTCCTTCTACAGCATACTGTAAAGGGCTCGTCCGGGATTTGAACCCGGGACCTCTCGCACCCAAAGCGAGAATCATACCCCTAGACCAACAAGCCATGTTGTAGTTGCTGCTTCGATTGATCGCCTTGTTGTCACAAAACATGCTCAGACAAAGGCTCCCTGCACCCTAAGCGAGAATCATACCCCTAGACCAACAAGCCATGTTCTGGTTGCTGCTTTGATCGATTTGTTGTCACAAAACATGCTTAGACAAAGGCTCCCTGCACCCTAAGCGAGAATCATACCCCTAGACCAACGAGCCATGTTCTGGTTGCTGCTTTGATCGATTTGTTGTCACAAAACATGCTTGGACAAAAAGAGCTGGAGAAATTTCCGCAGCAAATCACGCCGATCTACGTTGGGTAAAGGACTGATTTGGGGATAGAACAGGAGCCTTCTTTGCCAGGTTACCTCCTTCTACAGCATACTATAATGGGCTCGTCCAGGATTTGAACCCTGGACCTCTCGCACCCTAAGCGAGAATCATACCCCTAGACCAACGAGCCACTTTCTAGTTGTTTCTTCGATTGATCGATTTGTTGTCACAAAACATGCTTAGACAAAGGTTCCCTGCACCCTAAGCGAGATTCATACCACGAGACCAACGAGCCATGCTCTGGTTGCTGCTTTGATCGATTTGTTGTCACAAAACATGCTTAGACAAAAAGAAAAACTTCTGCAGCAAATCGCCCCGATCTACGATGGGTAAAGGACTGATTTGGGAATAGAACAGGAGCCCTCTTTGCCAGGTTACCTCCTTCTAAAGCATACTGTAAAGGGCTCTTCCGGGATTTGAACCCGGGACCTCTCGCACCCAAAGCGAGAATCATACCCCTAGACCAACGAGCCATGTTGTAGTTGCTGCTTCGATTGATCGCCTTGTTGTCACAAAACATGCTTAGACAAAGGCTCCCTGCACCCTAAGCGAGAATCATACCCCTAGACCAACAAGCCATGTTCTGGTTGCTGCTTTGATCGATTTGTTGTCACAAAACATGCTTAGACAAAGGCTCCCTGCACCCTAAGCGAGAATCATACCCCTAGACCAACGAGCCATGTTTTGGTTGCTGCTTTGATCGATTTGTTGTCACAAAACATGCTTGGACAAAAAGAGCTGGAGAAATTTTTGCAGCAAATCACGCCGATCTACGTTGGGTAAAGGACTGATTTGGGGATAGAACAGGAGCCCTCTTTGCCAGGCAACCTCTTTCAACAGCATACTGTACGGGGCTAGTCCAGGATTTGAACCCGGGACCTCTCGCATCCTAAGCGAGAATCATACCCCTAGACCAACGAGCCACTTTCTAGTTGTTGCTTCGATTGATCGATTTGTTGTCACAAAACATGCAACAAAGGCTCCCTGCACCCTAAGCGAGAATCATACCCCTAGACCAACGAGCCATGTTCTGGTTGCTGCTTTGATCGATTTGTTGTCACAAAACATGCTTAGACATAAAGAAAAACTTCTGCAGCAAATCGCCCCGATCTACGATGGGTAAAGGACTGATTTGGGAATAGAACAGGAGCCCTCTTTGCCAGGTTACCTCCTTCTACAGCATACTGTAAAGGGCTCGTCCGGGATTTGAACCCAGGACCTCTCGCACCCAAAGCGAGAATCATACCCCTAGACCAACGAGCCATGTTGTAGTTGCTGCTTCGATTTATTGCCTTGTTGTCACAAAACATGCTTAGACAAAGGTTCCCTGCACCCTAAGCGAGATTCATACCACGAGACCAACGAGCCATGCTCTGGTTGCTGCTTTGATCGATTTGTTGTCACAAAACATGCTTAGACAAAAAGAGAAACTTCTGCAGCAAATCGCCCCGATCTACGATGGGTAAAGGACTGATTTGGGAATAGAACAGGAGCCCTCTTTGCCAGGTTACCTCCTTCTACAGCATATTGTAAAGGGCTCGTCCGGGATTTGAACCCAGGACCTCTCGCACCCAAAGCGAGAATCATACCCCTAGACCAACGAGCCATGTTGTAGTTGCTGCTTCGATTGATCGACTTGTTGCCACAAAACATGCTTAGACAAATAGAGAAACTTCCGCAGCAAATCACCCCGATCTTCGTTGGGTAAAGGACTGATTTGTGAATAGAACAGGAGACCTCTTTGCCATGTTACCTCCTTCACCAGCATACTGTAATGGGCTCGTCCGGGATTTGAACCCCGGACCTCTCACACCCTAAGCGAGAATCATACCCCTAGACCAACGAGCCATGTTCTGGTTGCTGCTTTGATCGATTTGTTGTCACAAAACATGCTTGGACAAAAAGAGCTGGAGAAACCTCCGCAGCAAATCACGCCGATCTACGTTGGGTAAAGGACTGATTTGGGAATAGAACAGGAGCCTTCTTTGCCAGGTTACCTCCTTCTACAGCATACTATAATGGGCTCGTCCGGGATTTGAACCCGGGACCTCTCGCACCCTAAGCGAGAATCATACCCCTAGACCAACGAGCCACTTTCTAGTTGTTTCTTCGATTGATCGATTTGTTGTCACAAAACATGCTTAGACAAAGGTTCCCTGCACCCTAAGCGAGATTCATACCACGAGACCAACGAGCCATGCTCTGGTTGCTGCTTTGATCGATTTGTTGTCACAAAACATGCTTAGACAAAAAGAAAAACTTCTGCAGCAAATCGCCCCGATCTACGATGGATAAAGGACTGATTTGGGAATAGAACAGGAGCCCTCTTTGCCAGGTTACCTCCTTCTACAGCATACTGTAAAGGGCTCGTCCGGGATTTGAACCCGGGACCTCTCGCACCCAAAGCGAGAATCATACCCCTAGACCAACGAGCCATGTTGTAGTTGCTGCTTCGATTGATCGCCTTGTTGTCACAAAACATGCTTAGACAAAGGCTCCCTGCACCCAAAGCGAGAATCATACCCCTAGACCAACAAGCCATGTTCTGGTTGCTGCTTTGATCGATTTGTTGTCACAAAACATGCTTAGACAAAGGCTCCCTGCACCCTAAGCAAGAATCATACCCCTAGACCAACGAGCCATGTTCTGGTTGCTGCTTTGATCGATTTGTTGTCACAAAACATGCTTGGACAAAAAGAGCTGGAGAAATTTCCGCAGCAAATCACGCCGATCTACGTTGGGTAAAGGACTGATTTGGGGATAGATCAGGAGCCCTCTTTGCCAGGCAACCTCTTTCAACAGCATACTGTAAGGGGCTCGTCCGGGATTTGAACCCAGGACCTCTCGCACCCAAAGCAAGAATCATACCCCTAGACCAACGAGCCATGTTGTAGTTGCTGCTTCGATTGATCGCCTTGTTGTCACAAAACATGCTTAGACAAAGGCTCCCTGCACCCTAAGCGAGAATCATACCCCTAGACCAACAAGCCATGTTCTGGTTGCTGCTTTGATCGATTTGTTGTCACAAAACATGCTTAGACAAAGGCTCCCTGCACCCTAAGCGAGAATCATACCCCTAGACCAACGAGCCATGTTCTGGTTGCTGCTTTGATCGATTTGTTGTCACAAAACATGCTTGGACAAAAAGAGCTGGAGAAATTTTTGCAGCAAATCACGCCGATCTACGTTGGGTAAAGGACTGATTTGGGGATAGAACAGGAGCCCTCTTTGCCAGGCAACCTCTTTCAACAGCATACTGTACGGGGCTCGTCCGGGATTTGAACCCGGGACCTCTCGCACCCTAAGCGAGAATCATACCCCTAGACCAATGAGCCATGTTCTAGTTGCTGCTTCGATTGATCGATTTGTTGTCACAAAACATGCTTAGACAAAGGCTCCCTGCACCCTAAGCGAGATTCATACCACGAGACCAACGAGCCATGCTCTGGTTGCTGCTTTGATCGATTTGTTGTCACAAAACATGCTTAGACAAAAAGAAAAACTTCGCAGCAAATCGCCCCGATCTACGATGGGTAAAGGACTGATCTGGGATTAGAACAGGAGCCCTCTTCACTAAATAACCTCCTTCAACAACCTACTGTAGTGGGCTCATCCGAGATCCCGCACCCTAAGCTAGAATCATACCCCTAGACCAACGAGCCATGTTCTAGTTGCTGCTTCGATTGATCGATTTGTTGTCACAAAACATGCTAAAACAAATAGAGAAACTTCTACAGCAAATCACCCCGATCTACGTTGGGTAAAGGAATGATTTGGGAATAGAACAGGTGCCCTCTTTGCCACATTACCTCCTTCAACAGTATACTGTACGGGGCTCGTCCGGGATTTGAACCCGGGACCTCTCGCACCCTAAGCGAGAATCATACCCCTAGACCAATGAGCCATGTTCTAGTTGCTGCTTCGATTGATCGATTTGTTGTCACAAAACATGCTTAAACAAAGGCTCCCTGCACCCTAAGCGAGAATCATACCACGAGACCAATGAGCAATGTATTGGTTGCTGCTTTGATCGATTTGTTGTCACAAAACATGCGTAAACAAAAAGAGCTGGAAAAACTTCAGCAGCAAATCACCCCAATCTACGTTGGGTAAAGGACTGATCTGGGATTAGAACAGGAGCCCTCTTCGCCAAGTAACCTCCTTTAACAACATACTGTAAAGGGCTCGTCCGGGATTCGAACCCGGGACCTCTCGCACCCGAAGCGAGAATCATACCCCTAGACCAACGAGCCATGCTCTGGTTGCTGCTTTGACCGATTTGTTGTAACAAAACATGCTTAGACAAAGGCTCCCTGCACCCAAAGCGAGAATCATACCCCTAGACCAACGAGCCACTTTCTAGTTGTTTCTTCGATTGATCGATTTGTTGTCACAAAACATGCTTACACAAAGGCTCCCTGCACCCTAAGCGAGATTCATACCACGAGACCAACGAGCCATGCTCTGGTTGCTGCTTTGATCGATTTGTTGTCACAAAACATGCTTAGACAAAAAGAAAAACTTCGCAGCAAATCGCCCCGATCTACGATGGGTAAAGGACTGATCTGGGATTAGAACAGGAGCCCTCTTCACTAAATAACCTCCTTCAACAACCTACTGTAGTGGGCTCATCCGAGATCCCGCACCCTAAGCTAGAATCATACCCCTAGACCAACGAGCCATGTTCTAGTTGCTGCTTCGATTGATCGATTTGTTGTCACAAAACATGCTAAAACAAATAGAGAAACTTCTACAGCAAATCACCCCGATCTACGTTGGGTAAAGGAATGATTTGGGAATAGAACAGGTGCCCTCTTTGCCACATTACCTCCTTCAACAGTATACTGCAATGGGCTCCTCCGGGATTTGTACCCCGGACCTCTCGCACCTTAAGCGAGAATCATACCCCTAGACCAACGAGCCATGCTCTGGTTGCTGCTTTGATAGATTTGTTGTAACCAAACATGCTTAGACAAAAAGAGAAATTTCCAAAGCAAATCACGCCGATCTACATTGGGTAAAGGACTGATTTGGGAATAGAACAGGTGCCCTCTTTGCCAGGTTACCTCTTTCAACAGCATACTGTAATGGTCTCGTCCGGGATTTGAACCCAGGACCTCTCTCGCACCGTAAGCGAGAATCATACCCCTAGACCAACGAGCCATGCTCTGGTTGCTGCTTTGATCGATTTGTTGTCACAAAACATGCTTAGATAAAGGCTCCCTGCACCCAAAGCGAGAATCATACACCTTGACCAACGAGCCATGTTCTAGTTGCTGCTTCGATTGATCGATTTGTTGTCACAAAACATGCTAAGACAAATAGAGAAACTCCTACAGCAAATCACCCCGATCTACGTTGGGTAAAGGACTGATTTGGGAATAGAACAGGAGCCCTCTTTGCCATGTTACCTCCTTCAACAGCATACTGTAATGGGCTCGTCCGGGATTTGAACTCAGGACCTCTCGCACCCTAAGCGAGAATCATACCCCTAGACCAACGAGCCATGTTTTGGTTGCTGCTTTGATTGATTTGTTGTCAAAAAAAAATGCTTAGACAAAGGCTCCCTGCAGCCTAAGCGAGAATCATACCCCTTGACCAACGAGCAATGTTATAGTTGCTGCTTCGATTGATCGATTTGTTGTAACAAAACATGCTTAGACAAAGGCTCCCTGCACCCAAATCGAGAATCATACCCCTTGACCAACGAGCCATGTTCTAGTTGCTGCTTCGATTGATCGATTTGTTGTCACAAAACATGCTTAAACAAAGGCTCCCTGCACCCTAAGCGAGAATCATACCACGAGACCAATGAGCAATGTATTGGTTGCTGCTTTGATCGATTTGTTGTCACAAAACATGCGTAAACAAAAAGAGCTGGAAAAACTTCAGCAGCAAATCACCCCAATCTACGTTGGGTAAAGGACTGATCTGGGATTAGAACAGGAGCCCTCTTCGCCAAGTAACCTCCTTTAACAACATACTGTAAAGAGCTCGTCCGGGATTCGAACCCGGGACCTCTCGCACCCGAAGCGAGAATCATACCCCTAGACCAACGAGCCATGCTCTGGTTGCTGCTTTGATCGATTTGTTGTCACAAAACATGCTTAGACAAAGGCTCCCTGCACCCAAAGCGAGAATCATACACCTTGACCAACGAGCCATGTTCTAGTTGCTGCTTCGATTGATCGATTTGTTGTCACAAAACATGCTTAGACAAAGGCTCCCTGCACCCTAAGCGAGAATCATACCCCTAGACCAACGAGCCATGTTCTGGTTGCTGCTTTGATCGATTTTTTGTCACAAAACATGCTTAGACAAAAAGAGAAACATCCGCAGCAAATCACGCCGAGCTACACTGGGTAAAGTACTGATCTGGGATTAGAACAGGAGCCCTCTTCACTAAATAACCTCCTTCAACAACCAACTGAAATGGGCTCATCCGAGATCCCGCACCCTAAGCTAGAATCATGTTCTACCAACGAGCCATGTTCTGGTTGCTGCTTTCATCGATTTGTTGTCACAAAACATGCTTAGACAAAGGCTCCCTGCACCCTAAGCGAGAATCATACCACGAGACCAACGAGCCATGTTCTGGTTGCTGCTTTGATTAAGTTGTTGTAAAAAAAATGCGTAGACAAAAAGAGCTGGAGAAACTTCTGCAGCAAATCACCCCGATCTACGTTGGGTAAAGGACTGATATGGGAATAGAACAGGAACACTCTTTGCCATGTTACCTCCTTCAACAGCATACTGGAAAGGGCTCGTCCAGGATTTGAACCCTGGACCTCTCGCACCCAAAGTGAGACTCATACCCCTAGACCAAAGAGCCATGTTTTAGTTGCTGCTTCGATGGATCGATTTGTTGTCACAAAACATGCTTAGACAAAGGCTCCCTGCACCCTAAGCGAGAATCATACCACGAGACCAACGAGCCATGTTCTGGTTGCTGCTTTAATCGATTTGTTGTCACAAAACATGCGTAAACAAAAAGAGCTGGAAAAACTTCAGCAGCAAATCACCCCAATCTACGTTGGGTAAAGGACTGATCTGGGATTAGAACAGGAGCCCTCTTCGCCAAGTAACCTCCTTTAACAACATACTGTAAAGGGCTCGTCCGGGATTCGAACCCGGGACCTCTCGCACCCGAAGCGAGAATCATACCCCTAGACCAACGAGCCATGCTCTGGTTGCTGCTTTGATCGATTTGTTGTCACAAAACATGCTTAGACAAAGGCTCCCTGCACCCAAAGCGAGAATCATACACCTTGACCAACGAGCCATGTTCTAGTTGCTGCTTCGATTGATCGATTTGTTGTCACAAAACATGCTTAGACAAAGGCTCCCTGCACCCTAAGCGAGAATCATACCCCTAGACCAACGAGCCATGTTCTGGTTGCTGCTTTGATCGATTTTTTGTCACAAAACATGCTTAGACAAAAAGAGAAACATCCGCAGCAAATCACGCCGAGCTACACTGGGTAAAGTACTGATCTGGGATTAGAACAGGAGCCCTCTTCACTAAATAACCTCCTTCAACAACCAACTGAAATGGGCTCATCCGAGATCCCGCACCCTAAGCTAGAATCATGTTCTACCAACGAGCCATGTTCTGGTTGCTGCTTTCATCGATTTGTTGTCACAAAACATGCTTAGACAAAGGCTCCCTGCACCCTAAGCGAGAATCATACCACGAGACCAACGAGCCATGTTCTGGTTGCTGCTTTGATTAAGTTGTTGTAAAAAAAATGCGTAGACAAAAAGAGCTGGAGAAACTTCTGCAGCAAATCACCCCGATCTACGTTGGGTAAAGGACTGATATGGGAATAGAACAGGAACACTCTTTGCCATGTTACCTCCTTCAACAGCATACTGGAAAGGGCTCGTCCAGGATTTGAACCCTGGACCTCTCGCACCCAAAGTGAGACTCATACCCCTCGACCAAAGAGCCATGTTTTAGTTGCTGCTTCGATGGATCGATTTGTTGTCACAAAACATGCTTAGACAAAGGCTCCCTGCACCCTAAGCGAGAATCATACCACGAGACCAACGAGCCATGTTCTGGTTGCTGCTTTCATCGATTTGTTGTCACAAAACATGCTTAAACAAAAGCTCCCTGCACCCTAAGCGAGAATCATACCACGAGACCAATGAGCCATGTTCTGGTTGCTGCTTTGATTGATCGATTTGTTGTCACAAAACATGCTAAGACAAATAGAGAAACTCCTACAGCAAATCACCCCGATCTACGTTGGGTAAAGGACTGATTTGGGAATAGAACAGGAGCCTTCTTTGCCATGTTACCTCCTTCAACAGCATACTGTAATGGGCTCGTCCGGGATTTGAACCCAGGACCTCTCGCACCCTAAGCGAGAATCATACCCCTAGACCAACGAGCCATGTTTTGGTTGCTGCTTTGATTGATTTGTTGTCAAAAAAAAATGCTTAGACAAAGGCTCCCTGCAGCCTAAGCGAGAATCATACCCCTTGACCAACGAGCAATGTTATAGTTGCTGCTTCGATTGATCGATTTGTTGTAACAAAACATGCTTAGACAAAGGCTCCCTGCACCCAAAGCGAGAATCATACCCCTAGACCAACGAGCCACTTTCTAGTTGTTTCTTCGATTGATCGATTTGTTGTCACAAAACATGCTTACACAAAGGCTCCCTGCACCCTAAGCGAGATTCATACCACGAGACCAACGAGCCATGCTCTGGTTGCTGCTTTGATCGATTTGTTGTCACAAAACATGCTTAGACAAAAAGAAAAACTTCTGCAGCAAATCGCCCCGATCTACGATGGGTAAAGGACTGATTTGGGAATAGAACAGGAGCCCTCTTTGCAAGGTTACCTCCTTCAACAGCATACTGTAATGGGCTCGTCCGGGATTTGAACCCGGGACCTCTCGCACCCTAAGCGAGAATCATACCCCTAGACCAACGAGCCATGTTCTAGTTGCTGCTTCGATTGATCGATTTGTTGTCACAAAACATGCTTACACAAAGGCTTCCTGCACCCTAAGCAAAAATCATACCACGAGACCAATGAGCCATGTTCTGGTTGCTGCTTTGATCGATTTTTTGTCACAAAACATGCTTAGACAAAAAGAGCTGGAGGAACTTCTGCAGCAAATCACCCCGATCTACGTTAGGTAAAGGACTGATCTGGGATTAGAACAGGAGCCCTCTTCACTAAATAACCTCCTTCAACAACCTACTGTAGTGGGCTCATCCGAGATCCCGCACCCTAAGCTAGAATCATACCCCTAGACCAACGAGCCATGTTCTAGTTGCTGCTTCGATTGATCGATTTGTTGTCACAAAACATGCTAAAACAAATAGAGAAACTTCTACAGCAAATCACCCCGATCTACGTTGGGTAAAGGAATGATTTGGGAATAGAACAGGTGCCCTCTTTGCCACATTACCTCCTTCAACAGTATACTGCAATGGGCTCGTACGGGATTTGTACCCCGGACCTCTCGCACCTTAAGCGAGAATCATACCCCTAGACCAACGAGCCATGCTCTGGTTGCTGCTTTGATAGATTTGTTGTAACCAAACATGCTTAGACAAAAAGAGAAATTTCCAAAGCAAATCACGCCGATCTACATTGGGTAAAGGACTGATTTGGGAATAGAACAGGTGCCCTCTTTGCCAGGTTACCTCTTTCAACAGCATACTGTAATGGTCTCGTCCGGGATTTGAACCCAGGACCTCTCTCGCACCGTAAGCGAGAATCATACCCCTAGACCAACGAGCCATGCTCTGGTTGCTGCTTTGATCGATTTGTTGTCACAAAAAATGCTTAGATAAAGGCTCCCTGCACCCAAAGCGAGAATCATACACCTTGACCAACGAGCCATGTTCTAGTTGCTGCTTCGATTGATCGATTTGTTGTCACAAAACCTGCTAAGACAAATAGAGAAACTCCTACAGCAAATCACCCCGATCTACGTTGGGTAAAGGACTGATTTGGGAATAGAACAGGAGCCCTCTTTGCCATGTTACCTCCTTCAACAGCATACTGTAATGGGCTCGTCCGGGATTTGAACCCAGGACCTCTGGCACCCTAAGCGAGAATCATACCCCTAGACCAACGAGCCATGTTTTGGTTGCTGCTTTGATTGATTTGTTGTCAAAAAAAAATGCTTAGACAAAGGCTCCCTGCAGCCTAAGCGAGAATCATACCCCTTGACCAACGAGCAATGTTATAGTTGCTGCTTCGACTGATCGATTTGTTGTAACAAAACATGCTTAGACAAAGGCTCCCTGCACCCAAAGCGAGAATCATACCCCTTGACCAACGAGCCATGTTCTAGTTGCTGCTTCGATTGATCGATTTGTTGTCACAAAACATGCTTAAACAAAGGCTCCCTGCACCCTAAGCGAGATTCATACCACGAGACCAACGAGCCATGCTCTGGTTGCTGCTTTGATCGATTTGTTGTCACAAAACATGCTTAGACAAAAAGAAAAACTTCGCAGCAAATCGCCCCGATCTACGATGGGTAAAGGACTGATCTGGGATTAGAACAGGAGCCCTCTTCACTAAATAACCTCCTTCAACAACCTACTGTAGTGGGCTCATCCGAGATCCCGCACCCTAAGCTAGAATCATACCCCTAGACCAACGAGCCATGTTCTAGTTGCTGCTTCGATTGATCGATTTGTTGTCACAAAACATGCTAAAACAAATAGAGAAACTTCTACAGCAAATCACCCCGATCTACGTTGGGTAAAGGAATGATTTGGGAATAGAACAGGTGCCCTCTTTGCCACATTACCTCCTTCAACAGTATACTGCAATGGGCTCGTACGGGATTTGTACCCCGGACCTCTCGCACCTTAAGCGAGAATCATACCCCTAGACCAACGAGCCATGCTCTGGTTGCTGCTTTGATAGATTTGTTGTAACCAAACATGCTTAGACAAAAAGAGAAATTTCCAAAGCAAATCACGCCGATCTACATTGGGTAAAGGACTGATTTGGGAATAGAACAGGTGCCCTCTTTGCCAGGTTACCTCTTTCAACAGCATACTGTAATGGTCTCGTCCGGGATTTGAACCCAGGACCTCTCTCGCACCGTAAGCGAGAATCATACCCCTAGACCAACGAGCCATGCTCTGGTTGCTGCTTTGATCGATTTGTTGTCACAAAACATGCTTAGATAAAGGCTCCCTGCACCCAAAGCGAGAATCATACACCTTGACCAACGAGCCATGTTCTAGTTGCTGCTTCGATTGATCGATTTGTTGTCACAAAACATGCTAAGACAAATAGAGAAACTCCTACAGCAAATCACCCCGATCTACGTTGGGTAAAGGACTGATTTGGGAATAGAACAGGAGCCCTCTTTGCCATGTTACCTCCTTCAACAGCATACTGTAATGGGCTCGTCCGGGATTTGAACTCAGGACCTCTCGCACCCTAAGCGAGAATCATACCCCTAGACCAACGAGCCATGTTTTGGTTGCTGCTTTGATTGATTTGTTGTCAAAAAAAAAATGCTTAGACAAAGGCTCCCTGCAGCCTAAGCGAGAATCATACCCCTTGACCAACGAGCAATGTTATAGTTGCTGCTTCGATTGATCGATTTGTTGTAACAAAACATGCTTAGACAAAGGCTCCCTGCACCCAAATCGAGAATCATACCCCTTGACCAACGAGCCATGTTCTAGTTGCTGCTTCGATTGATCGATTTGTTGTCACAAAACATGCTTAAACAAAGGCTCCCTGCACCCTAAGCGAGAATCATACCACGAGACCAATGAGCAATGTATTGGTTGCTGCTTTGATCGATTTGTTGTCACAAAACATGCGTAAACAAAAAGAGCTGGAAAAACTTCAGCAGCAAATCACCCCAATCTACGTTGGGTAAAGGACTGATCTGGGATTAGAACAGGAGCCCTCTTCGCCAAGTAACCTCCTTTAACAACATACTGTAAAGGGCTCGTCCGGGATTCGAACCCGGGACCTCTCGCACCCGAAGCGAGAATCATACCCCTAGACCAACGAGCCATGCTCTGGTTGCTGCTTTGATCGATTTGTTGTCACAAAACATGCTTAGACAAAGGCTCCCTGCACCCAAAGCGAGAATCATACACCTTGACCAACGAGCCATGTTCTAGTTGCTGCTTCGATTGATCGATTTGTTGTCACAAAACATGCTTAGACAAAGGCTCCCTGCACCCTAAGCGAGAATCATACCCCTAGACCAACGAGCCATGTTCTGGTTGCTGCTTTGATCGATTTTTTGTCACAAAACATGCTTAGACAAAAAGAGAAACATCCGCAGCAAATCACGCCGAGCTACACTGGGTAAAGTACTGATCTGGGATTAGAACAGGAGCCCTCTTCACTAAATAACCTCCTTCAACAACCAACTGAAATGGGCTCATCCGAGATCCCGCACCCTAAGCTAGAATCATGTTCTACCAACGAGCCATGTTCTGGTTGCTGCTTTCATCGATTTGTTGTCACAAAACATGCTTAGACAAAGGCTCCCTGCACCCTAAGCGAGAATCATACCACGAGACCAACGAGCCATGTTCTGGTTGCTGCTTTGATTAAGTTGTTGTAAAAAAAATGCGTAGACAAAAAGAGCTGGAGAAACTTCTGCAGCAAATCACCCCGATCTACGTTGGGTAAAGGACTGATATGGGAATAGAACAGGAACACTCTTTGCCATGTTACCTCCTTCAACAGCATACTGGAAAGGGCTCGTCCAGGATTTGAACCCTGGACCTCTCGCACCCAAAGTGAGACTCATACCCCTAGACCAAAGAGCCATGTTTTAGTTGCTGCTTCGATGGATCGATTTGTTGTCACAAAACATGCTTAGACAAAGGCTCCCTGCACCCTAAGCGAGAATCATACCACGAGACCAACGAGCCATGTTCTGGTTGCTGCTTTCATCGATTTGTTGTCACAAAACATGCGTAAACAAAAAGAGCTGGAAAAACTTCAGCAGCAAATCACCCCAATCTACGTTGGGTAAAGGACTGATCTGGGATTAGAACAGGAGCCCTCTTCGCCAAGTAACCTCCTTTAACAACATACTGTAAAGGGCTCGTCCGGGATTCGAACCCGGGACCTCTCGCACCCGAAGCGAGAATCATACCCCTAGACCAACGAGCCATGCTCTGGTTGCTGCTTTGATCGATTTGTTGTCACAAAACATGCTTAGACAAAGGCTCCCTGCACCCAAAGCGAGAATCATACACCTTGACCAACGAGCCATGTTCTAGTTGCTGCTTCGATTGATCGATTTGTTGTCACAAAACATGCTTAGACAAAGGCTCCCTGCACCCTAAGCGAGAATCATACCCCTAGACCAACGAGCCATGTTCTGGTTGCTGCTTTGATCGATTTTTTGTCACAAAACATGCTTAGACAAAAAGAGAAACATCCGCAGCAAATCACGCCGAGCTACACTGGGTAAAGTACTGATCTGGGATTAGAACAGGAGCCCTCTTCACTAAATAACCTCCTTCAACAACCAACTGAAATGGGCTCATCCGAGATCCCGCACCCTAAGCTAGAATCATGTTCTACCAACGAGCCATGTTCTGGTTGCTGCTTTCATCGATTTGTTGTCACAAAACATGCTTAGACAAAGGCTCCCTGCACCCTAAGCGAGAATCATACCACGAGACCAACGAGCCATGTTCTGGTTGCTGCTTTGATTAAGTTGTTGTAAAAAAAATGCGTAGACAAAAAGAGCTGGAGAAACTTCTGCAGCAAATCACCCCGATCTACGTTGGGTAAAGGACTGATATGGGAATAGAACAGGAACACTCTTTGCCATGTTACCTCCTTCAACAGCATACTGGAAAGGGCTCGTCCAGGATTTGAACCCTGGACCTCTCGCACCCAAAGTGAGACTCATACCCCTAGACCAAAGAGCCATGTTTTAGTTGCTGCTTCGATGGATCGATTTGTTGTCACAAAACATGCTTAGACAAAGGCTCCCTGCACCCTAAGCGAGAATCATACCACGAGACCAACGAGCCATGTTCTGGTTGCTGCTTTCATCGATTTGTTGTCACAAAACATGCGTAAACAAAAAGAGCTGGAAAAACTTCAGCAGCAAATCACCCCAATCTACGTTGGGTAAAGGACTGATCTGGGATTAGAACAGGAGCCCTCTTCGCCAAGTAACCTCCTTTAACAACATACTGTAAAGGGCTCGTCCGGGATTCGAACCCGGGACCTCTCGCACCCGAAGCGAGAATCATACCCCTAGACCAACGAGCCATGCTCTGGTTGCTGCTTTGATCGATTTGTTGTCACAAAACATGCTTAGACAAAGGCTCCCTGCACCCAAAGCGAGAATCATACACCTTGACCAACGAGCCATGTTCTAGTTGCTGCTTCGATTGATCGATTTGTTGTCACAAAACATGCTTAGACAAAGGCTCCCTGCACCCTAAGCGAGAATCATACCCCTAGACCAACGAGCCATGTTCTGGTTGCTGCTTTGATCGATTTTTTGTCACAAAACATGCTTAGACAAAAAGAGAAACATCCGCAGCAAATCACGCCGAGCTACACTGGGTAAAGTACTGATCTGGGATTAGAACAGGAGCCCTCTTCACTAAATAACCTCCTTCAACAACCAACTGAAATGGGCTCATCCGAGATCCCGCACCCTAAGCTAGAATCATGTTCTACCAACGAGCCATGTTCTGGTTGCTGCTTTCATCGATTTGTTGTCACAAAACATGCTTAGACAAAGGCTCCCTGCACCCTAAGCGAGAATCATACCACGAGACCAACGAGCCATGTTCTGGTTGCTGCTTTGATTAAGTTGTTGTAAAAAAAATGCGTAGACAAAAAGAGCTGGAGAAACTTCTGCAGCAAATCACCCCGATCTACGTTGGGTAAAGGACTGATATGGGAATAGAACAGGAACACTCTTTGCCATGTTACCTCCTTCAACAGCATACTGGAAAGGGCTCGTCCAGGATTTGAACCCTGGACCTCTCGCACCCAAAGTGAGACTCATACCCCTCGACCAAAGAGCCATGTTTTAGTTGCTGCTTCGATGGATCGATTTGTTGTCACAAAACATGCTTAGACAAAGGCTCCCTGCACCCTAAGCGAGAATCATACCACGAGACCAACGAGCCATGTTCTGGTTGCTGCTTTCATCGATTTGTTGTCACAAAACATGCTTAAACAAAAGCTCCCTGCACCCTAAGCGAGAATCATACCACGAGACCAATGAGCCATGTTCTGGTTGCTGCTTTGATTGATCGATTTGTTGTCACAAAACATGCTAAGACAAATAGAGAAACTCCTACAGCAAATCACCCCGATCTACGTTGGGTAAAGGACTGATTTGGGAATAGAACAGGAGCCTTCTTTGCCATGTTACCTCCTTCAACAGCATACTGTAATGGGCTCGTCCGGGATTTGAACCCAGGACCTCTCGCACCCTAAGCGAGAATCATACCCCTAGACCAACGAGCCATGTTTTGGTTGCTGCTTTGATTGATTTGTTGTCAAAAAAAAATGCTTAGACAAAGGCTCCCTGCAGCCTAAGCGAGAATCATACCCCTTGACCAACGAGCAATGTTATAGTTGCTGCTTCGATTGATCGATTTGTTGTAACAAAACATGCTTAGACAAAGGCTCCCTGCACCCAAAGCGAGAATCATACCCCTAGACCAACGAGCCACTTTCTAGTTGTTTCTTCGATTGATCGATTTGTTGTCACAAAACATGCTTACACAAAGGCTCCCTGCACCCTAAGCGAGATTCATACCACGAGACCAACGAGCCATGCTCTGGTTGCTGCTTTGATCGATTTGTTGTCACAAAACATGCTTAGACAAAAAGAAAAACTTCTGCAGCAAATCGCCCCGATCTACGATGGGTAAAGGACTGATTTGGGAATAGAACAGGAGCCCTCTTTGCAAGGTTACCTCCTTCAACAGCATACTGTAATGGGCTCGTCCGGGATTTGAACCCGGGACCTCTCGCACCCTAAGCGAGAATCATACCCCTAGACCAACGAGCCATGTTCTAGTTGCTGCTTCGATTGATCGATTTGTTGTCACAAAACATGCTTACACAAAGGCTTCCTGCACCCTAAGCAAAAATCATACCACGAGACCAATGAGCCATGTTCTGGTTGCTGCTTTGATCGATTTTTTGTCACAAAACATGCTTAGACAAAAAGAGCTGGAGGAACTTCTGCAGCAAATCACCCCGATCTACGTTAGGTAAAGGACTGATCTGGGATTAGAACAGGAGCCCTCTTCACTAAATAACCTCCTTCAACAACCTACTGTAGTGGGCTCATCCGAGATCCCGCACCCTAAGCTAGAATCATACCCCTAGACCAACGAGCCATGTTCTAGTTGCTGCTTCGATTGATCGATTTGTTGTCACAAAACATGCTAAAACAAATAGAGAAACTTCTACAGCAAATCACCCCGATCTACGTTGGGTAAAGGAATGATTTGGGAATAGAACAGGTGCCCTCTTTGCCACATTACCTCCTTCAACAGTATACTGCAATGGGCTCGTACGGGATTTGTACCCCGGACCTCTCGCACCTTAAGCGAGAATCATACCCCTAGACCAACGAGCCATGCTCTGGTTGCTGCTTTGATAGATTTGTTGTAACCAAACATGCTTAGACAAAAAGAGAAATTTCCAAAGCAAATCACGCCGATCTACATTGGGTAAAGGACTGATTTGGGAATAGAACAGGTGCCCTCTTTGCCAGGTTACCTCTTTCAACAGCATACTGTAATGGTCTCGTCCGGGATTTGAACCCAGGACCTCTCTCGCACCGTAAGCGAGAATCATACCCCTAGACCAACGAGCCATGTTGTAGTTGCTGCTTCGATTGATTGCCTTGTTGTCACAAAACATGCTTAGACAAAGGCTCCCTGCACCCTAAGCGAGAATCATACCCCTAGACCAACAAGCCATGTTCTGGTTGCTGCTTTGATCGATTTGTTGTCACAAAACATGCTTAGACAAAGGCTCCCTGCACCCTAAGCGAGAATCATACCCCTAGACCAACGAGCCATGTTCTGGTTGCTGCTTTGATCGATTTGTTGTCACAAAACATGCTTGGACAAAAAGAGCTGGAGAAATTTCCGCAGCAAATCACGCCGATCTACGTTGGGTAAAGGACTGATTTGGGGATAGAACAGGAGCCCTCTTTGCCAGGCAACCTCTTTCAACTGCATACTGTAAGGGGCTCGTCCGGGATTTGAACCCGGGACCTCTCGCACCCAAAGCGAGAATCATACCCCTAGACCAACGAGCCATGTTGTAGTTGCTGCTTCGATTGATCGCCTTGTTGTCACAAAACATGCTTAGACAAAGGCTCCCTGCACCCTAAGCGAGAATCATACCCCTAGACCAACAAGCCATGTTCTGATTGCTGCTTTGATCGATTTGTTGTCACAAAACATGCTTAGACAAAGGCTCCCTGCACCCTAAGCGAGAATCATACACCTTGACCAACGAGCCATGTTCTAGTTGCTGCTTCGATTGATCGATTTGTTGTCACAAAACATGCTAAGACAAATAGAGAAACTCCTACAGCAAATCACCCCGATCTACGTTGGGTAAAGGACTGATTTGGGAATAGAACAGGAGCCCTCTTTGCCATGTTACCTCCTTCAACAGCATACTGTAATGGGCTCGTCCGGGATTTGAACCCAGGACCTCTGGCACCCTAAGCGAGAATCATACCCCTAGACCAACGAGCCATGTTTTGGTTGCTGCTTTGATTGATTTGTTGTCAAAAAAAAATGCTTAGACAAAGGCTCCCTGCAGCCTAAGCGAGAATCATACCCCTTGACCAACGAGCAATGTTATAGTTGCTGCTTCGACTGATCGATTTGTTGTAACAAAACATGCTTAGACAAAGGCTCCCTGCACCCAAAGCGAGAATCATACCCCTTGACCAACGAGCCATGTTCTAGTTGCTGCTTCGATTGATCGATTTGTTGTCACAAAACATGCTTAAACAAAGGCTCCCTGCACCCTAAGCGAGAATCATACCACGAGACCAACGAGCAATGTATTGGTTGCTGCTTTGATCGATTTGTTGTCACAAAACATGCGTAAACAAAAAGAGCTGGAAAAACTTCAGCAGCAAATCACCCCAATCTACGTTGGGTAAAGGACTGATCTGGGATTAGAACAGGAGCCCTCTTCGCCAAGTAACCTCCTTTAACAACATACTGTAAAGGGCTCGTCCGGGATTCGAACCCGGGACCTCTCGCACCCGAAGCGAGAATCATACCCCTAGACCAACGAGCCATGCTCTGGTTGCTGCTTTGATCGATTTGTTGTCACAAAACATGCTTAGACAAAGGCTCCCTGCACCCAAAGCGAGAATCATACACCTTGACCAACGAGCCATGTTCTAGTTGCTGCTTCGATTGATCGATTTGTTGTCACAAAACATGCTTAGACAAAGGCTCCCTGCACCCTAAGCGAGAATCATACCCCTAGACCAACGAGCCATGTTCTGGTTGCTGCTTTGATCGATTTTTTGTCACAAAACATGCTTAGACAAAAAGAGAAACATCCGCAGCAAATCACGCCGAGCTACACTGGGTAAAGTACTGATCTGGGATTAGAACAGGAGCCCTCTTCACTAAATAACCTCCTTCAACAACCAACTGAAATGGGCTCATCCGAGATCCCGCACCCTAAGCTAGAATCATGTTCTACCAACGAGCCATGTTCTGGTTGCTGCTTTCATCGATTTGTTGTCACAAAACATGCTTAGACAAAGGCTCCCTGCACCCTAAGCGAGAATCATACCACGAGACCAACGAGCCATGTTCTGGTTGCTGCTTTGATTAAGTTGTTGTAAAAAAAATGCGTAGACAAAAAGAGCTGGAGAAACTTCTGCAGCAAATCACCCCGATCTACGTTGGGTAAAGGACTGATATGGGAATAGAACAGGAACACTCTTTGCCATGTTACCTCCTTCAACAGCATACTGGAAAGGGCTCGTCCAGGATTTGAACCCTGGACCTCTCGCACCCAAAGTGAGACTCATACCCCTAGACCAAAGAGCCATGTTTTAGTTGCTGCTTCGATGGATCGATTTGTTGTCACAAAACATGCTTAGACAAAGGCTCCCTGCACCCTAAGCGAGATTCATACCACGAGACCAACGAGCCATGTTCTGGTTGCTGCTTTGATCGATTTGTTGTCACAAAACATGCTTAGACAAAAAGAAAAACTTCTGCAGCAAATCGCCCCGATCTACGATGGGTAAAGGACTGATTTGGGAATAGAACAGGAGCCCTCTTTGCCAGGTTACCTCCTTCTACAGCATACTGTAAAGGGCTCGTCCGGGATTTGAACCCGGGACCTCTCGCACCCTAAGCGAGAATCATACCCCTAGACCAACGAGCCATGCCCTGGTTGCTGCTTTGATCGATTTGTTGTCACAAAACATGCTTAGACAAAGGCTCCCTGCACCCAAAGCGAGAATCATACACCTTGACCAACGAGCCATGTTCTAGTTGCTGCTTCGATTGATCGATTTGTTGTCACAAAACATGCTTACACAAAGGCTTCCTGCACCCTAAGCAAAAATCATACCACGAGACCAACGAGCCATGTTCTGGTTGCTGCTTTGATCGATTTTTTGTCACAAAACATGCTTAGACAAAAAGAGAAACATCCGCAGCAAATCACGCCGAGCTACACTGGGTAAAGTACTGATCTGGGATTAGAACAGGAGCCCTCTTCACTAAATAACCTCCTTCAACAACCAACTGAAATGGGCTCATCCGAGATCCCGCACCCTAAGCTGGAATCATGTTCTACCAACGAGCCATGTTCTGGTTGCTGCTTTCATCGATTTGTTGTCACAAAACATGCTTAAACAAAAGCTCCCTGCACCCTAAGCGAGAATCATACCACGAGACCAATGAGCCATGTTCTGGTTGCTGCTTTGATCGATTTGTTGTCAGAAAAAATGCTTAGACAAAAAGAGCTGGAGGAACTTCTGCAGCAAATCACCCCGATCTACGTTGGGTAAAGGACTGATCTGGGATTAGAACAGGAGCCCTCTTCACTAAATAACCTCCTTCAACAACCTACTGTAGTGGGCTCATCCGAGATCCCGCACCCTAAGCGAGAATCATACCCCTAGACCAACGAGCCATGTTCTAGTTGCTGCTTCGATTGATCGATTTGTTGTCACAAAACATGCTAAAACAAATAGAGAAACTTCTACAGCAAATCACCCCGATCTACATTGGGTAAAGGACTGATTTGGGAATAGAACAGGAGCCTTCTTTGCCAGGTTACCTCCTTCTACAGCATACTATAATGGGCTCGTCCGGGATTTGAACCCAGGACCTCTCGCACCCTAAGCGAGAATCATACCCCTAGACCAACGAGCCACTTTCTAATTGTTTCTTCGATTGATCGATTTGTTGTCACAAAACATGCTTACACAAAGGCTCCCTGCACCTTAAGCGAGATTCATACCCCTAGACCAACGAGCCATGTTCTGGTTGCTGCTTTGATCGATTTGTTGTCACAAAACATGCTTAGACAAAGGCTCCCTGCACCCTAAGCGAGAATCATACCCCTAGACCAACGAGCCATGTTCTGGTTGCTGCTTTGATCGATTTGTTGTCACAAAACATGCTTGGACAAAAAGAGCTGGAGAAACTTCCGCAGCAAATCACGCCGATCTACGTTGGGTAAAGGACTGATTTGGGGATAGAACAGGAGCCCTCTTTGCCAGGTTACCTCTTTCAACAGCATACTGTAAGGGGCTCGTCCGGGATTTGCACCTGGGACCTCTCGCACCCTAAGCGAGAATCATACCCCTAGACCAACGAGCCACTTTCTAATTGTTTCTTCGATTGATCGATTTGTTGTCACAAAACATGCTTACACAAAGGCTCCCTGCACCTTAAGCGAGATTCATACCACGAGACCAACGAGCCATGCTCTGGTTGCTGCTTTGATCGATTTGTCGTCACAAAACATGCTTAGACAAAAAGAAAAACTTCTGCAGCAAATCGCCCCGATCTACGATGGGTAAAGGACTGATTTGGGAATAGAACAGGAGCCCTCTTTGCCAGGTTACCTCCTTCTACAGCATACTGTAATGGGCTCGTCCGGGATTTGAACCCGGGACCTCTCGCACCCTAAGCGAGAATCATACCCCTAGACCAACAAGCTGGTTGCTGCTTTGATCGATTTGTTGTCACAAAACATGCTTAGACAAAGGCTCCCTGCACCCTAAGCGAGAATCATACCCCTAGACCAACAAGCCATGTTCTGGTTGCTGCTTTGATAGATTTGTTGTCACAAAACATACTTAGACAAAGGCTCCCTGCACCCTAAGCGAGAATCATACCCCTAGACCAACGAGCCATGTTCTGGTTGCTGCTTTGATCGATTTGTTGTCACAAAACATGCTTGGACAAAAAGAGCTGGAGAAACTTCCGCAGCAAATCACGCCGATCTACGTTGGGTAAAGGACTGATTTGGGGATAGAACAGGAGCCCTCTTTGCCAGGTTACCTCTTTCAACAGCATACTGTAAGGGGCTCGTCCGGGATTTGCACCTGGGACCTCTCGCACCCTAAGCGAGAATCATACCCCTAGACCAACGAGCCACTTTCTAATTGTTTCTTCGATTGATCGATTTGTTGTCACAAAACATGCTTACACAAAGGCTCCCTGCACCTTAAGCGAGATTCATACCACGAGACCAACGAGCCATGCTCTGGTTGCTGCTTTGATCGATTTGTCGTCACAAAACATGCTTAGACAAAAAGAAAAACTTCTGCAGCAAATCGCCCCGATCTACGATGGGTAAAGGACTGATTTGGGAATAGAACAGGAGCCCTCTTTGCCAGGTTACCTCCTTCTACAGCATACTGTAATGGGCTCGTCCGGGATTTGAACCCGGGAGCTCTCGCACCCTAAGCGAGAATCATACCCCTAGACCAACGAGCCATGTTGTAGTTGCTGCTTCGAATGATCGCCTTGTTGTCACAAAACATGCTTAGACAAAGGTTCCCTGCACCCTAAGCGAGAATCATACCACGAGACCAACGAGCAATGTATTGGTTGCTGCTTTGATCGATTTGTTGTCACAAAACATGCGTAAACAAAAAGAGCTGGAAAAACTTCTGCAGCAAATCACCCCAATCTACGTTGGGTAAAGGACTGATCTGGGATTAGAACAGGAGCCCTCTTCGCCAAGTAACCTCCTTTAACAACATACTGTAAAGGGCTCGTCCGGGATTCGAACCCGGGACCTCTCGCACCCGAAGCGAGAATCATACCCCTAGACCAACGAGCCATGCTCTGGTTGCTGCTTTGATCGATTTGTTGTCACAAAACATGCTTAGACAAAGGCTCCCTGCACCCAAAGCGAGAATCATACACCTTGACCAACGAGCCATGTTCTAGTTGCTGCTTCGATTGATCGATTTGTTGTCACAAAACATGCTTAGACAAAGGCTCCCTGCACCCTAAGCGAGAATCATACCCCTAGACCAACGAGCCATGTTCTGGTTGCTGCTTTGATCGATTTTTTGTCACAAAACATGCTTAGACAAAAAGAGAAACATCCGCAGCAAATCACGCCGAGCTACACTGGGTAAAGTACTGATCTGGGATTAGAACAGGAGCCCTCTTCACTAAATAACCTCCTTCAACAACCAACTGAAATGGGCTCATCCGAGATCCCGCACCCTAAGCTAGAATCATGTTCTACCAACGAGCCATGTTCTGGTTGCTGCTTTCATCGATTTGTTGTCACAAAACATGCTTAGACAAAGGCTCCCTGCACCCTAAGCGAGAATCATACCACGAGACCAACGAGCCATGTTCTGGTTGCTGCTTTGATTAAGTTGTTGTAAAAAAAATGCGTAGACAAAAAGAGCTGGAGAAACTTCTGCAGCAAATCACCCCGATCTACGTTGGGTAAAGGACTGATATGGGAATAGAACAGGAACACTCTTTGCCATGTTACCTCCTTCAACAGCATACTGGAAAGGGCTCGTCCAGGATTTGAACCCTGGACCTCTCGCACCCAAAGTGAGACTCATACCCCTCGACCAAAGAGCCATGTTTTAGTTGCTGCTTCGATGGATCGATTTGTTGTCACAAAACATGCTTAGACAAAGGCTCCCTGCACCCTAAGCGAGAATCATACCACGAGACCAACGAGCCATGTTCTGGTTGCTGCTTTCATCGATTTGTTGTCACAAAACATGCTTAAACAAAAGCTCCCTGCACCCTAAGCGAGAATCATACCACGAGACCAATGAGCCATGTTCTGGTTGCTGCTTTGATTGATCGATTTGTTGTCACAAAACATGCGTAAACAAAAAGAGCTGGAAAAACTTCTGCAGCAAATCACCCCAATCTACGTTGGGTAAAGGACTGATCTGGGATTAGAACAGGAGCCCTCTTCACCAAGTAACCTCCTTCAACAACATACTGTAAAGGGCTCATCCGGGATTCGAACCCGGGACCTCTCGCACCCGAAGCGAGAATCATACCCCTAGACCAACGAGCCATACTCTGGTTGCTGCTTTGATCGATTTGTTGTCACAAAACATGCTTAAACAAAGGCTCCCTGCACCCTAAGCGAGAATCATACCACGAGACCAACGAGCAATGTATTGGTTGCTGCTTTGATCGATTTGTTGTCACAAAACATCCGTAAACAAAAAGAGCTGGAAAGACTTCTGCAGCAAATCACCCCAATCTACGTTGGGTAAAGGACTGATCTGGGATTAGAACAGGAACTCTCTTCACCAAGTAACCTCCTTCAACAACATACTGTAAAGGGCTCGTCCGGGATTCGAACCCTAGACCTCTCGCACCCGAAGCGAGAATCATACCCCTAGACCATCGAGCCATGCTCTGGTTGCTGCTTTGATCGATTTGTTGTCACAAAACATGCTTAAACAAAGGCTCCCTGCACCCGAAGCGAGAATCATACCCCTAGACCAACGAGCCATGCCCTGGTTGCTGCTTTGATCGATTTGTTGTCACAAAACATGCTTAGACAAAGGCTCCCTGCACCCAAAGCGAGAATCATACACCTTGACCAACGAGCCATGTTCTAGTTGCTGCTTCGATTGATCGATTTTTTGTCACAAAACATGCTTACACAAAGGCTTCCTGCACCCTAAGCAAAAATCATACCACGAGACCAACGAGCCATGTTCTGGTTGCTGCTTTGATCGATTTTTTGTCACAAAACATGCTTAGACAAAAAGAGAAACATCCGCAGC
>NC_090074.1:10598243-10605743 GCF_038355195.1 Osmerus mordax
CTCCTTCACCAGCATACTGTAATGGGCTCGTCCGGGATTTGAACCCCGGACCTCTCGCACCCTAAGCGAGAATCATACCCCTAGACCAACAAGCCATGTTCTGGTTGCTGCTTTGATCAATTTGTTGTCACAAAACATGCTTAGACAAAGGCTCCCTGCACCCTAAGCGAGAATCATACCCCAAGACCAACGAGCCATGTTGTAGTTGCTGCTTCGATTGATCGCCTTGTTGTCACAAAACATGCTTAGACAAAGGTTCCCTGCACCCTAAGCGAGATTCATACCACGAGACCAACGAGCCATGCTCTGGTTGCTGCTTTGATCGATTTGTCTTCACAAAACATGCTTAGACAAAAAGAAAAACTTCTGCAGCAAATCGCCCCGATCTACGATGGGTAAAGGACTGATTTGGGAATAGAACAGGAGCCCTCTTTGCCAGGTTACCTCCTTCTACAGCATACTGTAAAGGGCTCGTCCGGGATTTGAACCCGGGACCTCTCGCACCCAAAGCGAGAATCATACCCCTAGACCAACGAGCCATGTTCTAGTTGCTGCTACGATTGATCGATTTGTTGTCACAAAACATGCTTAGACAAAGGCTCCCTGCACCCTAAGCGAGAATCATACCCCTAGACCAACAAGCCATGTTCTGGTTGCTGCTTTGATCGATTTGTTGTCACAAAACATGCTTAGACAAAGGCTCCCTGCACCCTAAGCGAGAATCATACCCCTAGACCAACGAGCCATGTTCTGGTTGCTGCTTTGATCGATTTGTTGTCACAAAACATGCTTGGACAAAAAGAGCTGGAGAAATTTCCGCAGCAAATCACGCCGATCTACGTTGGGTAAAGGACTGATTTGGGGATAGAACAGGAGCCCTCTTTGCCAGGCAACCTCTTTCAACAGCATACTGTAAGGGGCTCGTCCGGGATTTGAACCCGGGACCTCTCGCACCCAAAGCGAGAATCATACCCCTAGACCAACGAGCCATGTTGTAGTTGCTGCTTCGATTGATCGCCTTGTTGTCACAAAACATGCTTAGACAAAGGCTCCCTGCACCCTAAGCGAGAATCATACCCCTAGACCAACAAGCCATGTTCTGGTTGCTGCTTTGATCGATCTGTTGTCACAAAACATGCTTAGACAAAGGCTCCCTGCACCCTAAGCGAGAATCATACCCCTAGACCAACAAGCCATGTTCTGGTTGCTGCTTTGATCGATTTTTTGTCACAAAACATTCTTAGACAAAGGCTCCCTGCACCCTAAGCGAGAATCATACCCCTAGACCAACGAGCCATGTTCTGGTTGCTGCTTTGATCGATTTGTTGTCACAAAACATGCTTGGACAAAAAGAGCTGGAGAAACTTCCGCAGCAAATCACGCCGATCTACGTTGGGTAAAGGACTGATTTGGGGATAGAACAGGAGTCCTCTTTGCCAGGTTACCTCCTTCTACAGCATTCTGTAATGGGCTCGTCCGGGATTTGAACCCGGGACCTCTTGCACCCTAAGCGAGAATCATACCCCTAGACCAACGAGCCATGTTCTAGTTGCTGCTTCGATTGATCGATTTGTTGTCACAAAACATGCTTAGACAAAGGCTCCCTGCACCCTAAGCGAGAATCATACCCCTAGACCAACAAGCCATGTTCTGGTTGCTGCTTTGATCGATTTGTTGTCACAAAACATGCTTAGACAAAAAGAAAAACTTCTGCAGCAAATCGCCCCGATCTACGATGGGTAAAGGACTGATTTGGGAATAGAACAGGAGCCCTCTTTGCCAGGTTACCTCCTTCTACAGCATACTGTAAAGGGCTCGTCCGGGATTTGAACCCGGGACCTCTCGCACCCAAAGCGAGAATCATACCCCTAGACCAACGAGCCATGTTGTAGTTGCTGCTTTGATTGATCGATTTGTTGCCACAAAACATGCTTAGACAAATAGAGAAACTTCCGCAGCAAATCACCCCGATCTTCGTTGGGTAAAGGACTGATTTGTGAATAGAACAGGAGACCTCTTTGCCATGTTACCTCCTTCACCAGCATACTGTAATGGGCTCGTCCGGGATTTGAACCCCGGACCTCTCGCACCCTAAGCGAGAATCATACCCCTAGACCAACAAGCCATGTTCTGGTTGCTACTTTGATCAATTTGTTGTCACAAAACATGCTTAGACAAAGGCTCCCTGCACCCTAAGCGAGAATCATACCCCTAGACCAACGAGCCATGTTGTAGTTGCTGCTTCGATTGATCGCCTTGTTGTCACAAAACATGCTTAGACAAAGGTTCCCTGCACCCTAAGCGAGGTTCATACCACGAGACCAACGAGCCATGCTCTGGTTGCTGCTTTGATCGATTTGTTGTCACAAAACATGCTTAGACAAAAAGAAAAACTTCTGCAGCAAATCGCCCCGATCTACGATGGGTAAAGGACTGATTTGGGAATAGAACAGGAGCCCTCTTTGCCAGGTTACCTTCTTCTACAGCATACTGTAAAGGGCTCGTCCGGGATTTGAACCCGGGACCTCTCGCACCCAAAGCGAGAATCATACCCCTAGACCAACGAGCCATGTTCTAGTTGCTGCTACGATTGATCGATTTGTTGTCACAAAACATGCTTAGACAAAGGCTCCCTGCACCCTAAGCGAGAATCATACCCCTAGACCAACGAGCCATGTTCTGGTTGCTGCTTTGATCGATTTGTTGTCACAAAACATGCTTGGACAAAAAGAGCTGGAGAAACCTCCGCAGCAAATCACGCCGATCTACGTTGGGTAAAGGACTGATTTGGGGATAGAACAGGAGCCCTCTTTGCCAGGTTACCTCTTTCAACAGCATACTGTAAGGGGCTAGTCCAGGATTTGAACCCAGGACCTCTCGCACCCTAAGCGAGAATCATACCCCTAGACCAACGAGCCACTTTCTAGCTGTTTCTTCGATTGATCGATTTGTTGTCACAAAACATGCAACAAAGGCTCCCTGCACCCTAAGCGAGAATCATACCCCTAGACCAACGAGCCATGCTCTGGTTGCTGCTTTGATCGATTTGTTGTCACAAAACATGCTTAGACAAAAAGAAAAACTTCTGCAGCAAATCGCCCCGATCTACGATGGGTAAAGGACTGATTTGGGAATAGAACAGGAGCCCTCTTTGCCAGGTTACCTCCTTCTACAGCATACTGTAAAGGGCTCGTCCGGGATTTGAACCCGGGACCTCTCGCACCCAAAGCGAGAATCATACCCCTAGACCAACGAGCCATGTTGTAGTTGCTGCTTCGATTGATCGCCTTGTTGTCACAAAACATGCTTAGACAAAGGCTCCCTGCACCCTAAGCGAGAATCATACCCCTAGACCAACGAGCCATGTTCTGGTTGCTGCTTTGATCGATTTGTTGTCACAAAACATGCTTGGACAAAGGCTCCCTGCACCCTAAGCGAGAATCATACCCCTAGACCAACGAGCCATGTTCTGGTTGCTGCTTTGATCGATTTGTTGTCACAAAACATGCTTGGACAAAAAGAGCTGGAGAAATTTCCGCAGCAAATCACGCCGATCTACGTTGGGTAAAGGACTGATTTGGGGATAGAACAGGAGCCCTCTTTGCCAGGCAACCTCTTTCAACAGCATACTGTAAGGGGCTCGTCCGGGATTTGAACCCGGGACCTCTCGCACCCAAAGCGAGAATCATACCCCTAGACCAACGAGCCATGTTGTAGTTGCTGCTTCGATTGATCGCCTTGTTGTCACAAAACATGCTTAGACAAAGGCTCCCTGCACCCTAAGCGAGAATCATACCCCTAGACCAACAAGCCATGTTCTGGTTGCTGCTTTGATCGATCTGTTGTCACAAAACATGCTTAGACAAAGGCTCCCTGCACCCTAAGCGAGAATCATACCCCTAGACCAACGAGCCATGTTCTGGTTGCTGCTTTCATCGATTTGTTGTCACAAAACATGCTTGGACAAAAAGAGCTGGAGAAATTTTTGCAGCAAATCACGCCGATCTACGTTGGGTAAAGGACTGATTTGGGGATAGAACAGGAGCCCTCTTTGCCAGGCAACCTCTTTCAACAGCATACTGTAAGGGGCTCGTCCGGGATTTGAACCCGGGACCTCTCGCACCCTAAGCGAGAATCATACCCCTAGACCAACGAGCCACTTTCTAGTTGTTTCTTCGATTGATCGATTTGTTGTCACAAAACATGCTTACTCAAAGGCTCCCTGCACCCTAAGCGAGATTCATACCACGAGACCAACGAGCCATGCTCTGGTTGCTGCTTTGATCGATTTGTCGTCACAAAACATGCTTAGACAAAAAGAAAAACTTCTGCAGCAAATCGCCCCGATCTACGATGGGTAAAGGACTGATTTGGGAATAGAACAGGAGCCTTCTTTGCCAGGTTACCTCCTTCTACAGCATACTATAATGGGCTCGTCCGGGATTTGAACCCGGGACCTCTCGCACCCTAAGCGAGAATCATACCCCTAGACCAACGAGCCATGTTCTAGTTGCTTCTTCGATTGATCGATTTGTTGTCACAAAACATGCTTAGACAAAGGCTCCCTGCACCCTAAGCGAGAATCATACCCCTAGACCAACGAGCCATGTTCTGGTTGCTGCTTTGATCGATTTGTTGTCACAAAACATGCTTAGACAAAAAGAAAAACTTCTGCAGCAAATCGCCCCGATCTACGATGGGTAAAGGACTGATTTGGGAATAGAACAGGAGCCCTCTTTGCCAGGTTACCTCCTTCTACAGCATACTGTAAAGGGCTCGTCCGGGATTTGAGCCCGGGACCTCTCGCACCCAAAGCGAGAATCACACCCCTAGACCAACGAGCCATGTTGTAGTTGCTGCTTCGATTGATCGCCTTGTTGTCACAAAACATGCTTAGACAAAGGTTCCCTGCACCCTAAGCGAGAATCATACCCCTAGACCAACGAGCCATGTTCTGGTTGCTGCTTTGATCGATTTGTTGTCACAAAACATGCTTAGACAAAGGCTCCCTGCACCCTAAGCGAGAATCATACCCCTAGACCAACGAGCCATGTTCTGGTTGCTGCTTTGATCGATTTGTTGTCACAAAACATGCTTGGACAAAAAGAGCTGGAGAAACTTCCGCAGCAAATCACGCCGATCTACGTTGGGTAAAGGACTGATTTGGGGATAGAACAGGAGCCCTCTTTGCCAGGTTACCTCCTTCTACAGCATACTGTAATGGGCTCGTCCGGGATTTGAACCCGGGACCTCTTGCACCCTAAGCGAGAATCATACCCCTAGACCAACGAGCCATGTTCTAGTTGCTGCTTCGATTGATCGATTTGTTGTCACAAAACATGCTTAGACAAAGGCTCCCTGCACCCTAAGCGAGAATCATACCCCTAGACCAACGAGCCATGTTGTAGTTGCTGCTTCGATTTATCGCCTTGTTGTCACAAAACATGCTTAGACAAAGGTTCCCTGCACCCTAAGCGAGATTCATACCACGAGACCAACGAGCCATGCTCTGGTTGCTGCTTTGATCGATTTGTTGTCACAAAACATGCTTGGACAAAGGTTCCCTGCACCCTAAGCGAGAATCATACCCCTAGACCAACGAGCCATGTTGTAGTTGCTGCTTCGATTGATCGATTTGATGCCACAAAACATGCTTAGACAAATAGAGAAACTTCCGCAGCAAATCACCCCGATCTTCGTTGGGTAAAGGACTGATTTGTGAATAGAACAGGAGACCTCTTTGCCATGTTACCTCCTTCACCAGCATACTGTAATGGGCTCGTCCGGGATTTGAACCCCGGACCTCTCGCACCCTAAGCGAGAATCATACCCCTAGACCAACAAGCCATGTTCTGGTTGCTGCTTTGATCAATTTGTTGTCACAAAACATGCTTAGACAAAGGCTCCCTGCACCCTAAGCGAGAATCATACCCCTAGACCAACAAGCCATGTTCTGGTTGCTGCTTTGATCGATTTGTTGTCACAAAACATGCTTAGACAAAGGCTCCCTGCACCCTAAGCGAGAATCATACCCCTAGACCAACAAGCCATGTTCTGGTTGCTGCTTTGATCGATTTGTTGTCACAAAACATGCTTGGACAAAAAGAGCTGGAGAAACTTCCGCAGCAAATCACGCCGATCTACGTTGGGTAAAGGACTGATTTGGGGATAGAACAGGAGCCCTCTTTGCCAGGTTACCTCCTTCTACAGCATACTGTAATGGGCTCGTCCGGGATTTGAACCCGGGACCTCTTGCACCCTAAGCGAGAATCATACCCCTAGACCAACGAGCCATGTTGTAGTTGCTGCTTCGATTGATCGATTTGTTGTCACAAAACATGCTTAGACAAAGGCTCCCTGCACCCTAAGCGAGAATCATACCCCTAGACCAACAAGCCATGTTCTGGTTGCTGCTTTGATCGATTTGTTGTCACAAAACATGCTTAGACAAAAAGAAAAACTTCTGCAGCAAATCGCCCCGATCTACAATGGGTAAAGGACTGATTTGGGAATAGAACAGGAGCCCTCTTTGCCAGGTTACCTCCTTCTACAGCATACTGTAAAGGGCTCGTCCGGGATTTGAACCCGGGACCTCTCGCACCCAAAGCGAGAATCATACCCCTAGACCAACGAGCCATGTTCTGGTTGCTGCTTTGATCGATTTGTTGTCACAAAACATGCTTAGACAAAGGCTCCCTGCACCCTAAGCGAGAATCATACCCCTAGACCAACGAGCCATGTTCTGGTTGCTGCTTTGATCGATTTGTTGTCACAAAACATGCTTGGACAAAAAGAGCTGGAGAAACTTCCGCAGCAAATCACGCCGATCTACGTTGGGTAAAGGACTGATTTGGGGATAGAACAGGAGCCCTCTTTGCCAGGTTACCTCCTTCTACAGCATACTGTAATGGGCTCGTCCGGGATTTGAACCCGGGACCTCTTGCACCCTAAGCGAGAATCATACCCCTAGACCAACGAGCCATGTTCTAGTTGCTGCTTCGATTGATCGATTTGTTGTCACAAAACATGCTTAGACAAAGGCTCCCTGCACCCTAAGCGAGAATCATACCCCTAGACCAACGAGCCATGTTGTAGTTGCTGCTTCGATTTATCGCCTTGTTGTCACAAAACATGCTTAGACAAAGGTTCCCTGCACCCTAAGCGAGATTCATACCACGAGACCAACGAGCCATGCTCTGGTTGCTGCTTTGATCGATTTGTTGTCACAAAACATGCTTAGACAAAGGTTCCCTGCACCCTAAGCGAGAATCATACCCCTAGACCAACGAGCCATGTTGTAGTTGCTGCTTCGATTGATCGATTTGATGCCACAAAACATGCTTAGACAAATAGAGAAACTTCCGCAGCAAATCACCCCGATCTTCGTTGGGTAAAGGACTGATTTGTGAATAGAACAGGAGACCTCTTTGCCATGTTACCTCCTTCACCAGCATACTGTAATGGGCTCGTCCGGGATTTGAACCCCGGACCTCTCGCACC
>NC_090074.1:10610743-10613243 GCF_038355195.1 Osmerus mordax
CGAGAATCATACCCCTAGACCAACGAGCCATGTTCTGGTTGCTGCTTTGATCGATTTGTTGTCACAAAACATGCTTGGACAAAAAGAGCTGGAGAAACCTCCGCAGCAAATCACGCCGATCTACGTTGGGTAAAGGACTGATTTGGGGATAGAACAGGAGCCCTCTTTGCCAGGTTACCTCCTTCTACAGCATACTGTAAAGAGCTCGTCCGGGATTTGAACCCGGGACCTCTCGCACCCAAAGCGAGAATCATACCCCTAGACCAACAAGCCATGTTGTAGTTGCTGCTTCGATTGATCGCCTTGTTGTCACAAAACATGCTCAGACAAACGCTCCCTGCACCCTAAGCGAGAATCATACCCCTAGACCAACAAGCCATGTTCTGGTTGCTGCTTTGATCGATTTGTTGTCACAAAACATGCTTAGACAAAGGCTCCCTGCACCCTAAGCGAGAATCATACCCCTAGACCAACGAGCCATGTTCTGGTTGCTGCTTTGATCGATTTGTTGTCACAAAACATGCTTGGACAAAAAGAGCTGGAGAAATTTCCGCAGCAAATCACGCCGATCTACGTTGGGTAAAGGACTGATTTGGGGATAGAACAGGAGCCTTCTTTGCCAGGTTACCTCCTTCTACAGCATACTATAATGGGCTCGTCCGGGATTTGAACCCGGGACCTCTCGCACCCTAAGCGAGAATCATACCCCTAGACCAACGAGCCACTTTCTAGTTGTTTCTTCGATTGATCGATTTGTTGTCACAAAACATGCTTACTCAAAGGCTCCCTGCACCCTAAGCGAGATTCATACCACGAGACCAACGAGCCATGCTCTGGTTGCTGCTTTGATCGATTTGTCGTCACAAAACATGCTTAGACAAAAAGAAAAACTTCTGCAGCAAATCGCCCCGATCTACGATGGGTAAAGGACTGATTTGGGAATAGAACAGGAGCCTTCTTTGCCAGGTTACCTCCTTCTACAGCATACTATAATGGGCTCGTCCGGGATTTGAACCCGGGACCTCTCGCACCCTAAGCGAGAATCATACCCCTAGACCAACGAGCCATGTTCTAGTTGCTGCTTCGATTGATCGATTTGTTGTCACAAAACATGCTTAGACAAAGGCTCCCTGCACCCTAAGCGAGATTCATACCACGAGACCAACGAGCCATGCTCTGGTTGCTGCTTTGATCGATTTGTTGTCACAAAACATGCTTAGACAAAAAGAAAAACTTCTGCAGCAAATCGCCCCGATCTACGATGGGTAAAGGACTGATTTGGGAATAGAACAGGAGCCCTCTTTGCCAGGTTACCTCCTTCTACAGCATACTGTAAAGGGCTCTTCCGGGATTTGAACCCGGGACCTCTCGCACCCAAAGCGAGAATCATACCCCTAGACCAACGAGCCATGTTCTAGTTGCTGCTACGATTGATCGATTTGTTGTCACAAAACATGCTTAGACAAAGGCTCCCTGCACCCTAAGCGAGAATCATACCCCTAGACCAACGAGCCATGTTCTGGTTGCTGCTTTGATCGATTTGTTGTCACAAAACATGCTTGGACAAAAAGAGCTGGAGAAACCTCCGCAGCAAATCACGCCGATCTACGTTGGGTAAAGGACTGATTTGGGGATAGAACAGGAGCCCTCTTTGCCAGGTTACCTCTTTCAACAGCATATTGTAAGGGACTAGTCCAGGATTTGAACCCGGGACCTCTCGCACCCTAAGCGAGAATCATACCCCTAGACCAACGAGCCACTTTCTAGTTGTTTCTTCGATTGATCGATTTGTTGTCACAAAACATGCAACAAAGGCTCCCTGCACCCTAAGCGAGAATCATACCCCTAGACCAACGAGCCATGTTCTGGTTGCTGCTTTGATCGATTTGTTGTCACAAAACATGCTTAGACATAAAGAAAAACTTCTGCAGCAAATCGCCCCGATCTACGATGGGTAAAGGACTGATTTGGGAATAGAACAGGAGCCCTCTTTGCCAGGTTACCTCCTTCTACAGCATACTGTAAAGGGCTCGTCCGGGATTTGAACCCAGGACCTCTCGCACCCAAAGCGAGAATCATACCCCTAGACCAACGAGCCATGTTGTAGTTGCTGCTTCGATTTATCGCCTTGTTGTCACAAAACATGCTTAGACAAAGGTTCCCTGCACCCTAAGCGAGATTCATACCACGAGACCAACGAGCCATGCTCTGGTTGCTGCTTTGATCGATTTTTTGTCACAAAACATGCTTAGACAAAAAGAAAAACTTCTGCAGCAAATCGCCCCGATCTACGATGGGTAAAGGACTGATTTGGGAATAGAACAAGAGCCCTCTTTGCCAGGTTACCTCCTTCTACAGCATACTGTAAAGGGCTCGTCCGGGATTTGAACCCGGGACCTCTCGCACCCAAAGCGAGAATCATACCCCTAGACCAACGAGCCATGTTCTAGTTGCTGCTACGATTGATCGATTTGTTGTCACAAAACATGCTTAGACAAAG
>NC_090074.1:10620743-10633243 GCF_038355195.1 Osmerus mordax
TACGGGGCTCGTCCGGGATTTGAACCCGGGACCTCTCGCACCCTAAGCGAGAATCATACCCCTAGACCAACGAGCCACTTTCTAGTTGTTTCTTCGATTGATCGATTTGTTGTCACAAAACATGCTTACTCAAAGGCTCCCTGCACCCTAAGCGAGATTCATACCACGAGACCAACGAGCCATGCTCTGGTTGCTGCTTTGATCGATTTGTCGTCACAAAACATGCTTAGACAAAAAGAAAAACTTCTGCAGCAAATCGCCCCGATCTACGATGGGTAAAGGACTGATTTGGGAATAGAACAGGAGCCTTCTTTGCCAGGTTACCTCCTTCTACAGCATACTATAATGGGCTCGTCCGGGATTTGAACCCGGGACCTCTCGCACCCTAAGCGAGAATCATACCCCTAGACCAACGAGCCATGTTCTAGTTGCTGCTTCGATTGATCGATTTGTTGTCACAAAACATGCTTAGACAAAGGCTCCCTGCACCCTAAGCGAGATTCATACCACGAGACCAACGAGCCATGCTCTGGTTGCTGCTTTGATCGATTTGTTGTCACAAAACATGCTTAGACAAAAAGAAAAACTTCTGCAGCAAATCGCCCCGATCTACGATGGGTAAAGGACTGATTTGGGAATAGAACAGGAGCCCTCTTTGCCAGGTTACCTCCTTCTACAGCATACTGTAAAGGGCTCTTCCGGGATTTGAACCCGGGACCTCTCGCACCCAAAGCGAGAATCATACCCCTAGACCAACGAGCCATGTTCTAGTTGCTGCTACGATTGATCGATTTGTTGTCACAAAACATGCTTAGACAAAGGCTCCCTGCACCCTAAGCGAGAATCATACCCCTAGACCAACGAGCCATGTTCTGGTTGCTGCTTTGATTGATTTGTCGTCACAAAACATGCTTGGACAAAAAGAGCTGGAGAAACCTCCGCAGCAAATCACGCCGATCTGCGTTGGGTAAAGGACTGATTTGGGGATAGAACAGGAGCCCTCTTTGCCAGGTTACCTCTTTCAACAGCATATTGTAAGGGACTAGTCCAGGATTTGAACCCGGGACCTCTCGCACCCTAAGCGAGAATCATACCCCTAGACCAACGAGCCACTTTCTAGTTGTTTCTTCGATTGATCGATTTGTTGTCACAAAACATGCAACAAAGGCTCCCTGCACCCTAAGCGAGAATCATACCCCTAGACCAACGAGCCATGTTCTGGTTGCTGCTTTGATCGATTTGTTGTCACAAAACATGCTTAGACATAAAGAAAAACTTCTGCAGCAAATCGCCCCGATCTACGATGGGTAAAGGACTGATTTGGGAATAGAACAGGAGCCCTCTTTGCCAGGTTACCTCCTTCTACAGCATACTGTAAAGGGCTCGTCCGGGATTTGAACCCAGGACCTCTCGCACCCAAAGCGAGAATCATACCCCTAGACCAACGAGCCATGTTGTAGTTGTTGCTTCGATTTATCGCCTTGTTGTCACAAAACATGCTTAGACAAAGGTTCCCTGCACCCTAAGCGAGATTCATACCACGAGACCAACGAGCCATGCTCTGGTTGCTGCTTTGATCGATTTTTTGTCACAAAACATGCTTAGACAAAAAGAAAAACTTCTGCAGCAAATCGCCCCGATCTACGATGGGTAAAGGACTGATTTGGGAATAGAACAAGAGCCCTCTTTGCCAGGTTACCTCCTTCTACAGCATGCTGTAAAGGGCTCGTCCGGGATTTGAACCCGGGACCTCTCGCACCCAAAGCGAGAATCATACCCCTAGACCAACGAGCCATGTTCTAGTTGCTGCTACGATTGATCGATTTGTTGTCACAAAACATGCTTAGACAAAGGCTCCCTGCACCCTAAGCGAGAATCATACCCCTAGACCAACGAGCCATGTTCTGGTTGCTGCTTTGATCGATTTGTTGTCACAAAACATGCTTGGACAAAAAGAGCTGGAGAAATTTCCGCAGCAAATCACGCCGATCTACGTTGGGTAAAGGACTGATTTGGGGATAGAACAGGAGCCCTCTTTGCCAGGTTACCTCTTTCAACAGCATATTGTAAGGGGCTAGTCCAGGATTTGAACCCGGGACCTCTCGCACCCTAAGCGAGAATCATACCCCTAGACCAACAAGCCACTTTCTAGTTGTTTCTTCGATTGATCGATTTGTTGTCACAAAACATGCAACAAAGGCTCCCTGCACCCTAAGCGAGAATCATACCCCTAGACCAACGAGCCATGTTCTGGTTGCTGCTTTGATCGATTTGTTGTCACAAAACATGCTTAGACATAAAGAAAAACTTCTGCAGCAAATCGCCCCGATCTACGATGGGTAAAGGACTGATTTGGGAATAGAACAGGAGCCCTCTTTGCCAGGTTACCTCCTTCTACAGCATACTGTAAAGGGCTCGTCCGGGATTTGAACCCAGGACCTCTCGCACCCAAAGCGAGAATCATACCCCTAGACCAACGAGCCATGTTGTAGTTGCTGCTTCGATTTATCGCCTTGTTGTCACAAAACATGCTTAGACAAAGGTTCCCTGCACCCTAAGCGAGATTCATACCCCTAGACCAACGAGCCATGTTCTAGTTGCTGCTTCGATTGATCGATTTGTTGTCACAAAACATGCTTAGACAAAGGCTCCCTGCACCCTAAGCGAGATTCATACCACGAGACCAACGAGCCATGCTCTGGTTGCTGCTTTGATCGATTTGTTGTCACAAAACATGCTTAGACAAAAAGAAAAACTTCTGCAGCAAATCGCCCCGATCTACGATGGGTAAAGGACTGATTTGGGAATAGAACAGGAGCCCTCTTTGCCAGGTTACCTCCTTCTACAGCATACTGTAAAGGGCTCTTCCGGGATTTGAACCCGGGACCTCTCGCACCCAAAGCGAGAATCATACCCCTAGACCAACGAGCCATGTTCTAGTTGCTGCTACGATTGATCGATTTGTTGTCACAAAACATGCTTAGACAAAGGCTCCCTGCACCCTAAGCGAGAATCATACCCCTAGACCAACGAGCCATGTTCTGGTTGCTGCTTTGATCGATTTGTTGTCACAAAACATGCTTGGACAAAAAGAGCTGGAGAAACCTCCGCAGCAAATCACGCCGATCTACGTTGGGTAAAGGACTGATTTGGGGATAGAACAGGAGCCCTCTTTGCCAGGTTACCTCTTTCAACAGCATATTGTAAGGGACTAGTCCAGGATTTGAACCCGGGACCTCTCGCACCCTAAGCGAGAATCATACCCCTAGACCAACGAGCCACTTTCTAGTTGTTTCTTCGATTGATCGATTTGTTGTCACAAAACATGCTTGGACAAAAAGAGCTGGAGAAATTTCCGCAGCAAATCACGCCGATCTACGTTGGGTAAAGGACTGATTTGGGGATAGAACAGGAGCCCTCTTTGCCAGGCAACCTCTTTCAACTGCATACTGTAAGGGGCTCGTCCGGGATTTGAACCCGGGACCTCTCGCACCCAAAGCGAGAATCATACCCCTAGACCAACGAGCCATGTTGTAGTTGCTGCTTCGATTGATCGCCTTGTTGTCACAAAACATGCTTAGACAAAGGCTCCCTGCACCCTAAGCGAGAATCATACCCCTAGACCAACAAGCCATGTTCTGGTTGCTGCTTTGATCGATTTGTTGTCACAAAACATGCTTAGACAAAGGCTCCCTGCACCCTAAGCGAGAATCATACCCCTAGACCAACGAGCCATGTTCTGGTTGCTGCTTTGATCGATTTGTTGTCACAAAACATGCTTGGACAAAAAGAGCTGGAGAAATTTTTGCAGCAAATCACGCCGATCTACGTTGGGTAAAGGACTGATTTGGGGATAGAACAGGAGCCCTCTTTGCCAGGCAACCTCTTTCAACAGCATACTGTACGGGGCTCGTCCGGGATTTGAACCCGGGACCTCTCGCACCCTAAGCGAGAATCATACCCCTAGACCAACGAGCCACTTTCTAGTTGTTTCTTCGATTGATCGATTTGTTGTCACAAAACATGCTTACTCAAAGGTTCCCTGCACCCTAAGCGAGATTCATACCACGAGACCAACGAGCCATGCTCTGGTTGCTGCTTTGATCGATTTGTTGTCACAAAACATGCTTAGACAAAAAGAAAAACTTCTGCAGCAAATCGCCCCGATCTACGATGGGTAAAGGACTGATTTGGGAATAGAACAGGAGCCCTCTTTGCCAGGTTACCTCCTTCTACAGCATACTGTAAAGAGCTCGTCCGGGATTTGAACCCGGGACCTCTCGCACCCAAAGCGAGAATCATACCCCTAGACCAACAAGCCATGTTGTAGTTGCTGCTTCGATTGATCGCCTTGTTGTCACAAAACATGCTCAGACAAAGGCTCCCTGCACCCTAAGCGAGAATCATACCCCTAGACCAACAAGCCATGTTCTGGTTGCTGCTTTGATCGATTTGTTGTCACAAAACATGCTTAGACAAAGGCTCCCTGCACCCTAAGCGAGAATCATACCCCTAGACCAACGAGCCATGTTCTGGTTGCTGCTTTGATCGATTTGTTGTCACAAAACATGCTTGGACAAAAAGAGCTGGAGAAATTTCCGCAGCAAATCACGCCGATCTACGTTGGGTAAAGGACTGATTTGGGGATAGAACAGGAGCCCTCTTTGCCAGGCAACCTCTTTCAACAGCATACTGTAAGGGGCTCGTCCGGGATTTGAACCCAAGACCTCTCGCACCCAAAGCGAGAATCATACCCCTAGACCAACGAGCCATGTTGTAGTTGCTGCTTCGATTGATCGCCTTGTTGTCACAAAACATGCTTAGACAAAGGCTCCCTGCACCCTAAGCGAGAATCATACCCCTAGACCAACAAGCCATGTTCTGGTTGCTGCTTTGATCGATTTGTTGTCACAAAACATGCTTAGACAAAGGCTCCCTGCACCCTAAGCGAGAATCATACCCCTAGACCAACGAGCCATGTTCTGGTTGCTGCTTTGATCGATTTGTTGTCACAAAACATGCTTGGACAAAAAGAGCTGGAGAAATTTTTGCAGCAAATCACGCCGGGTAAAGGACTGATTTGGGGATAGAACAGGAGCCCTCTTTGCCAGGCAACCTCTTTCAACAGCATACTGTACGGGGCTCGTCCGGGATTTGAACCCGGGACCTCTCGCACCCTAAGCGAGAATCATACCCCTAGACCAACGAGCCACTTTCTAGTTGTTTCTTCGATTGATCGATTTGTTGTCACAAAACATGCTTACTCAAAGGCTCCCTGCACCCTAAGCGAGATTCATACCACGAGACCAACGAGCCATGCTCTGGTTGCTGCTTTGATCGATTTGTCGTCACAAAACATGCTTAGACAAAAAGAAAAACTTCTGCAGCAAATCGCCCCGATCTACGATGGGTAAAGGACTGATTTGGGAATAGAACAGGAGCCTTCTTTGCCAGGTTACCTCCTTCTACAGCATACTATAATGGGCTCGTCCGGGATTTGAACCCGGGACCTCTCGCACCCTAAGCGAGAATCATACCCCTAGACCAACGAGCCATGTTCTAGTTGCTGCTTCGATTGATCGATTTGTTGTCACAAAACATGCTTAGACAAAGGCTCCCTGCACCCTAAGCGAGATTCATACCACGAGACCAACGAGCCATGCTCTGGTTGCTGCTTTGATCGATTTGTTGTCACAAAACATGCTTAGACAAAAAGAAAAACTTCTGCAGCAAATCGCCCCGATCTACGATGGGTAAAGGACTGATTTGGGAATAGAACAGGAGCCCTCTTTGCCAGGTTACCTCCTTCTACAGCATACTGTAAAGGGCTCTTCCGGGATTTGAACCCGGGACCTCTCGCACCCAAAGCGAGAATCATACCCCTAGACCAACGAGCCATGTTCTAGTTGCTGCTACGATTGATCGATTTGTTGTCACAAAACATGCTTAGACAAAGGCTCCCTGCACCCTAAGCGAGAATCATACCCCTAGACCAACGAGCCATGTTCTGGTTGCTGCTTTGATTGATTTGTCGTCACAAAACATGCTTGGACAAAAAGAGCTGGAGAAACCTCCGCAGCAAATCACGCCGATCTGCGTTGGGTAAAGGACTGATTTGGGGATAGAACAGGAGCCCTCTTTGCCAGGTTACCTCTTTCAACAGCATATTGTAAGGGACTAGTCCAGGATTTGAACCCGGGACCTCTCGCACCCTAAGCGAGAATCATACCCCTAGACCAACGAGCCACTTTCTAGTTGTTTCTTCGATTGATCGATTTGTTGTCACAAAACATGCAACAAAGGCTCCCTGCACCCTAAGCGAGAATCATACCCCTAGACCAACGAGCCATGTTCTGGTTGCTGCTTTGATCGATTTGTTGTCACAAAACATGCTTAGACATAAAGAAAAACTTCTGCAGCAAATCGCCCCGATCTACGATGGGTAAAGGACTGATTTGGGAATAGAACAGGAGCCCTCTTTGCCAGGTTACCTCCTTCTACAGCATACTGTAAAGGGCTCGTCCGGGATTTGAACCCAGGACCTCTCGCACCCAAAGCGAGAATCATACCCCTAGACCAACGAGCCATGTTCTAGTTGCTGCTACGATTGATCGATTTGTTGTCACAAAACATGCTTAGACAAAGGCTCCCTGCACCCTAAGCGAGAATCATACCCCTAGACCAACAAGCCATGTTCTGGTTGCTGCTTTGATCGATTTGTTGTCACAAAACATGCTTAGACAAAGGCTCCCTGCACCCTAAGCGAGAATCATACCCCTAGACCAACGAGCCATGTTCTGGTTGCTGCTTTGATCGATTTGTTGTCACAAAACATGCTTGGACAAAAAGAGCTGGAGAAATTTTTGCAGCAAATCACGCCGGGTAAAGGACTGATTTGGGGATAGAACAGGAGCCCTCTTTGCCAGGCAACCTCTTTCAACAGCATACTGTACGGGGCTCGTCCGGGATTTGAACCCGGGACCTCTCGCACCCTAAGCGAGAATCATACCCCTAGACCAACGAGCCACTTTCTAGTTGTTTCTTCGATTGATCGATTTGTTGTCACAAAACATGCTTACTCAAAGGCTCCCTGCACCCTAAGCGAGATTCATACCACGAGACCAACGAGCCATGCTCTGGTTGCTGCTTTGATCGATTTGTCGTCACAAAACATGCTTAGACAAAAAGAAAAACTTCTGCAGCAAATCGCCCCGATCTACGATGGGTAAAGGACTGATTTGGGAATAGAACAGGAGCCTTCTTTGCCAGGTTACCTCCTTCTACAGCATACTATAATGGGCTCGTCCGGGATTTGAACCCGGGACCTCTCGCACCCTAAGCGAGAATCATACCCCTAGACCAACGAGCCATGTTCTAGTTGCTGCTTCGATTGATCGATTTGTTGTCACAAAACATGCTTAGACAAAGGCTCCCTGCACCCTAAGCGAGATTCATACCACGAGACCAACGAGCCATGCTCTGGTTGCTGCTTTGATCGATTTGTTGTCACAAAACATGCTTAGACAAAAAGAAAAACTTCTGCAGCAAATCGCCCCGATCTACGATGGGTAAAGGACTGATTTGGGAATAGAACAGGAGCCCTCTTTGCCAGGTTACCTCCTTCTACAGCATACTGTAAAGGGCTCTTCCGGGATTTGAACCCGGGACCTCTCGCACCCAAAGCGAGAATCATACCCCTAGACCAACGAGCCATGTTCTAGTTGCTGCTACGATTGATCGATTTGTTGTCACAAAACATGCTTAGACAAAGGCTCCCTGCACCCTAAGCGAGAATCATACCCCTAGACCAACGAGCCATGTTCTGGTTGCTGCTTTGATTGATTTGTCGTCACAAAACATGCTTGGACAAAAAGAGCTGGAGAAACCTCCGCAGCAAATCACGCCGATCTGCGTTGGGTAAAGGACTGATTTGGGGATAGAACAGGAGCCCTCTTTGCCAGGTTACCTCTTTCAACAGCATATTGTAAGGGACTAGTCCAGGATTTGAACCCGGGACCTCTCGCACCCTAAGCGAGAATCATACCCCTAGACCAACGAGCCACTTTCTAGTTGTTTCTTCGATTGATCGATTTGTTGTCACAAAACATGCAACAAAGGCTCCCTGCACCCTAAGCGAGAATCATACCCCTAGACCAACGAGCCATGTTCTGGTTGCTGCTTTGATCGATTTGTTGTCACAAAACATGCTTAGACATAAAGAAAAACTTCTGCAGCAAATCGCCCCGATCTACAATGGGTAAAGGACTGATTTGGGAATAGAACAGGAGCCCTCTTTGCCAGGTTACCTCCTTCTACAGCATACTGTAAAGGGCTCGTCCGGGATTTGAACCCAGGACCTCTCGCACCCAAAGCGAGAATCATACCCCTAGACCAACGAGCCATGTTGTAGTTGTTGCTTCGATTTATCGCCTTGTTGTCACAAAACATGCTTAGACAAAGGTTCCCTGCACCCTAAGCGAGATTCATACCACGAGACCAACGAGCCATGCTCTGGTTGCTGCTTTGATCGATTTTTTGTCACAAAACATGCTTAGACAAAAAGAAAAACTTCTGCAGCAAATCGCCCCGATCTACGATGGGTAAAGGACTGATTTGGGAATAGAACAAGAGCCCTCTTTGCCAGGTTACCTCCTTCTACAGCATACTGTAAAGGGCTCGTCCGGGATTTGAACCCGGGACCTCTCGCACCCAAAGCGAGAATCATACCCCTAGACCAACGAGCCATGTTCTAGTTGCTGCTACGATTGATCGATTTGTTGTCACAAAACATGCTTAGACAAAGGCTCCCTGCACCCTAAGCGAGAATCATACCCCTAGACCAACGAGCCATGTTCTGGTTGCTGCTTTGATCGATTTGTTGTCACAAAACATGCTTGGACAAAAAGAGCTGGAGAAATTTCCGCAGCAAATCACGCCGATCTACGTTGGGTAAAGGACTGATTTGGGGATAGAACAGGAGCCCTCTTTGCCAGGTTACCTCCTTCTACAGCATACTGTAAAGGGCTCGTCCGGGATTTGAACCCAGGACCTCTCGCACCCAAAGCGAGAATCATACCCCTAGACCAACGAGCCATGTTCTAGTTGCTGCTACGATTGATCGATTTGTTGTCACAAAACATGCTTAGACAAAGGCTCCCTGCACCCTAAGCGAGAATCATACCCCTAGACCAACAAGCCATGTTCTGGTTGCTGCTTTGATCGATTTGTTGTCACAAAACATGCTTAGACAAAGGCTCCCTGCACCCTAAGCGAGAATCATACCCCTAGACCAACGAGCCATGTTCTGGTTGCTGCTTTGATCGATTTGTTGTCACAAAACATGCTTGGACAAAAAGAGCTGGAGAAATTTTTGCAGCAAATCACGCCGGGTAAAGGACTGATTTGGGGATAGAACAGGAGCCCTCTTTGCCAGGCAACCTCTTTCAACAGCATACTGTACGGGGCTCGTCCGGGATTTGAACCCGGGACCTCTCGCACCCTAAGCGAGAATCATACCCCTAGACCAACGAGCCACTTTCTAGTTGTTTCTTCGATTGATCGATTTGTTGTCACAAAACATGCTTACTCAAAGGCTCCCTGCACCCTAAGCGAGATTCATACCACGAGACCAACGAGCCATGCTCTGGTTGCTGCTTTGATCGATTTGTCGTCACAAAACATGCTTAGACAAAAAGAAAAACTTCTGCAGCAAATCGCCCCGATCTACGATGGGTAAAGGACTGATTTGGGAATAGAACAGGAGCCTTCTTTGCCAGGTTACCTCCTTCTACAGCATACTATAATGGGCTCGTCCGGGATTTGAACCCGGGACCTCTCGCACCCTAAGCGAGAATCATACCCCTAGACCAACGAGCCATGTTCTAGTTGCTGCTTCGATTGATCGATTTGTTGTCACAAAACATGCTTAGACAAAGGCTCCCTGCACCCTAAGCGAGATTCATACCACGAGACCAACGAGCCATGCTCTGGTTGCTGCTTTGATCGATTTGTTGTCACAAAACATGCTTAGACAAAAAGAAAAACTTCTGCAGCAAATCGCCCCGATCTACGATGGGTAAAGGACTGATTTGGGAATAGAACAGGAGCCCTCTTTGCCAGGTTACCTCCTTCTACAGCATACTGTAAAGGGCTCTTCCGGGATTTGAACCCGGGACCTCTCGCACCCAAAGCGAGAATCATACCCCTAGACCAACGAGCCATGTTCTAGTTGCTGCTACGATTGATCGATTTGTTGTCACAAAACATGCTTAGACAAAGGCTCCCTGCACCCTAAGCGAGAATCATACCCCTAGACCAACGAGCCATGTTCTGGTTGCTGCTTTGATTGATTTGTCGTCACAAAACATGCTTGGACAAAAAGAGCTGGAGAAACCTCCGCAGCAAATCACGCCGATCTGCGTTGGGTAAAGGACTGATTTGGGGATAGAACAGGAGCCCTCTTTGCCAGGTTACCTCTTTCAACAGCATATTGTAAGGGACTAGTCCAGGATTTGAACCCGGGACCTCTCGCACCCTAAGCGAGAATCATACCCCTAGACCAACGAGCCACTTTCTAGTTGTTTCTTCGATTGATCGATTTGTTGTCACAAAACATGCAACAAAGGCTCCCTGCACCCTAAGCGAGAATCATACCCCTAGACCAACGAGCCATGTTCTGGTTGCTGCTTTGATCGATTTGTTGTCACAAAACATGCTTAGACATAAAGAAAAACTTCTGCAGCAAATCGCCCCGATCTACAATGGGTAAAGGACTGATTTGGGAATAGAACAGGAGCCCTCTTTGCCAGGTTACCTCCTTCTACAGCATACTGTAAAGGGCTCGTCCGGGATTTGAACCCAGGACCTCTCGCACCCAAAGCGAGAATCATACCCCTAGACCAACGAGCCATGTTGTAGTTGTTGCTTCGATTTATCGCCTTGTTGTCACAAAACATGCTTAGACAAAGGTTCCCTGCACCCTAAGCGAGATTCATACCACGAGACCAACGAGCCATGCTCTGGTTGCTGCTTTGATCGATTTTTTGTCACAAAACATGCTTAGACAAAAAGAAAAACTTCTGCAGCAAATCGCCCCGATCTACGATGGGTAAAGGACTGATTTGGGAATAGAACAAGAGCCCTCTTTGCCAGGTTACCTCCTTCTACAGCATACTGTAAAGGGCTCGTCCGGGATTTGAACCCGGGACCTCTCGCACCCAAAGCGAGAATCATACCCCTAGACCAACGAGCCATGTTCTAGTTGCTGCTACGATTGATCGATTTGTTGTCACAAAACATGCTTAGACAAAGGCTCCCTGCACCCTAAGCGAGAATCATACCCCTAGACCAACGAGCCATGTTCTGGTTGCTGCTTTGATCGATTTGTTGTCACAAAACATGCTTGGACAAAAAGAGCTGGAGAAATTTCCGCAGCAAATCACGCCGATCTACGTTGGGTAAAGGACTGATTTGGGGATAGAACAGGAGCCCTCTTTGCCAGGTTACCTCTTTCAACAGCATATTGTAAGGGGCTAGTCCAGGATTTGAACCCGGGACCTCTCGCACCCTAAGCGAGAATCATACCCCTAGACCAACAAGCCACTTTCTAGTTGTTTCTTCGATTGATCGATTTGTTGTCACAAAACATGCAACAAAGGCTCCCTGCACCCTAAGCGAGAATCATACCCCTAGACCAACGAGCCATGTTCTGGTTGCTGCTTTGATCGATTTGTTGTCACAAAACATGCTTAGACATAAAGAAAAACTTCTGCAGCAAATCGCCCCGATCTACGATGGGTAAAGGACTGATTTGGGAATAGAACAGGAGCCCTCTTTGCCAGGTTACCTCCTTCTACAGCATACTGTAAAGGGCTCGTCCGGGATTTGAACCCAGGACCTCTCGCACCCAAAGCGAGAATCATACCCCTAGACCAACGAGCCATGTTGTAGTTGCTGCTTCGATTTATCGCCTTGTTGTCACAAAACATGCTTAGACAAAGGTTCCCTGCACCCTAAGCGAGATTCATACCCCTAGACCAACGAGCCATGTTCTAGTTGCTGCTTCGATTGATCGATTTGTTGTCACAAAACATGCTTAGACAAAGGCTCCCTGCACCCTAAGCGAGATTCATACCACGAGACCAACGAGCCATGCTCTGGTTGCTGCTTTGATCGATTTGTTGTCACAAAACATGCTTAGACAAAAAGAAAAACTTCTGCAGCAAATCGCCCCGATCTACGATGGGTAAAGGACTGATTTGGGAATAGAACAGGAGCCCTCTTTGCCAGGTTACCTCCTTCTACAGCATACTGTAAAGGGCTCTTCCGGGATTTGAACCCGGGACCTCTCGCACCCAAAGCGAGAATCATACCCCTAGACCAACGAGCCATGTTCTAGTTGCTGCTACGATTGATCGATTTGTTGTCACAAAACATGCTTAGACAAAGGCTCCCTGCACCCTAAGCGAGAATCATACCCCTAGACCAACGAGCCATGTTCT
>NC_090074.1:10648243-10668243 GCF_038355195.1 Osmerus mordax
ATGATTTGGGAATAGAACAGGTGCCCTCTTTGCCACATTACCTCCTTCAACAGTATACTGTACGGGGCTCGTCCGGGATTTGAACCCGGGACCTCTCGCACCCTAAGCGAGAATCATACCCCTAGACCAATGAGCCATGTTCTAGTTGCTGCTTCGATTGATCGATTTGTTGTCACAAAACATGCTTAAACAAAGGCTCCCTGCACCCTAAGCGAGAATCATACCACGAGACCAATGAGCAATGTATTGGTTGCTGCTTTGATCGATTTGTTGTCACAAAACATGCGTAAACAAAAAGAGCTGGAAAAACTTCAGCAGCAAATCACCCCAATCTACGTTGGGTAAAGGACTGATCTGGGATTAGAACAGGAGCCCTCTTCGCCAAGTAACCTCCTTTAACAACATACTGTAAAGGGCTCGTCCGGGATTCGAACCCGGGACCTCTCGCACCCGAAGCGAGAATCATACCCCTAGACCAACGAGCCATGCTCTGGTTGCTGCTTTGACCGATTTGTTGTAACAAAACATGCTTAGACAAAGGCTCCCTGCACCCAAAGCGAGAATCATACCCCTAGACCAACGAGCCACTTTCTAGTTGTTTCTTCGATTGATCGATTTGTTGTCACAAAACATGCTTAGACAAAGGTTCCCTGCACCCTAAGCGAGATTCATACCACGAGACCAACGAGCCATGCTCTGGTTGCTGCTTTGATCGATTTGTTGTCACAAAACATGCTTAGACAAAAAGAAAAACTTCTGCAGCAAATCGCCCCGATCTACGATGGGTAAAGGACTGATTTGGGAATAGAACAGGAGCCCTCTTTGCCAGGTTACCTCCTTCTACAGCATATTGTAAAGGGCTCGTCCGGGATTTGAACCCGGGACCTCTCGCACCCAAAGCGAGAATCATACCCCTAGACCAACGAGCCATGTTGTAGTTGCTGCTTCGATTGATCGACTTGTTGCCACAAAACATGCTTAGACAAATAGAGAAACTTCCGCAGCAAATCACCCCGATCTTCGTTGGGTAAAGGACTGATTTGTGAATAGAACAGGAGACCTCTTTGCCATGTTACCTCCTTCACCAGCATACTGTAATGGGCTCGTCCGGGATTTGAACCCCGGACCTCTCGCACCCTAAGCGAGAATCATACCCCTAGACCAACGAGCCATGTTCTGGTTGCTGCTTTGATCGATTTGTTGTCACAAAACATGCTTGGACAAAAAGAGCTGGAGAAACCTCCGCAGCAAATCACGCCGATCTACGTTGGGTAAAGGACTGATTTGGGAATAGAACAGGAGCCTTCTTTGCCAGGTTACCTCCTTCTACAGCATACTATAATGGGCTCGTCCGGGATTTGAACCCGGGACCTCTCGCACCCTAAGCGAGAATCATACCCCTAGACCAACGAGCCACTTTCTAGTTGTTTCTTCGATTGATCGATTTGTTGTCACAAAACATGCTTAGACAAAGGTTCCCTGCACCCTAAGCGAGATTCATACCACGAGACCAACGAGCCATGCTCTGGTTGCTGCTTTGATCGATTTGTTGTCACAAAACATGCTTAGACAAAAAGAAAAACTTCTGCAGCAAATCGCCCCGATCTACGATGGATAAAGGACTGATTTGGGAATAGAACAGGAGCCCTCTTTGCCAGGTTACCTCCTTCTACAGCATACTGTAAAGGGCTCGTCCAGGATTTGAACCCGGGACCTCTCGCACCCAAAGCGAGAATCATACCCCTAGACCAACGAGCCATGTTGTAGTTGCTGCTTCGATTGATCGCCTTGTTGTCACAAAACATGCTTAGACAAAGGCTCCCTGCACCCAAAGCGAGAATCATACCCCTAGACCAACAAGCCATGTTCTGGTTGCTGCTTTGATCGATTTGTTGTCACAAAACATGCTTAGACAAAGGCTCCCTGCACCCTAAGCAAGAATCATACCCCTAGACCAACGAGCCATGTTCTGGTTGCTGCTTTGATCGATTTGTTGTCACAAAACATGCTTGGACAAAAAGAGCTGGAGAAATTTCCGCAGCAAATCACGCCGATCTACGTTGGGTAAAGGACTGATTTGGGGATAGATCAGGAGCCCTCTTTGCCAGGCAACCTCTTTCAACAGCATACTGTAAGGGGCTCGTCCGGGATTTGAACCCAGGACCTCTCGCACCCAAAGCGAGAATCATACCCCTAGACCAACGAGCCATGTTGTAGTTGCTGCTTCGATTGATCGCCTTGTTGTCACAAAACATGCTTAGACAAAGGCTCCCTGCACCCTAAGCGAGAATCATACCCCTAGACCAACAAGCCATGTTCTGGTTGCTGCTTTGATCGATTTGTTGTCACAAAACATGCTTAGACAAAGGCTCCCTGCACCCTAAGCGAGAATCATACCCCTAGACCAACGAGCCATGTTCTGGTTGCTGCTTTGATCGATTTGTTGTCACAAAACATGCTTGGACAAAAAGAGCTGGAGAAATTTTTGCAGCAAATCACGCCGATCTACGTTGGGTAAAGGACTGATTTGGGGATAGAACAGGAGCCCTCTTTGCCAGGCAACCTCTTTCAACAGCATACTGTACGGGGCTCGTCCGGGATTTGAACCCGGGACCTCTCGCACCCTAAGCGAGAATCATACCCCTAGACCAATGAGCCATGTTCTAGTTGCTGCTTCGATTGATCGATTTGTTGTCACAAAACATGCTTAGACAAAGGCTCCCTGCACCCTAAGCGAGATTCATACCACGAGACCAACGAGCCATGCTCTGGTTGCTGCTTTGATCGATTTGTTGTCACAAAACATGCTTAGACAAAAAGAAAAACTTCGCAGCAAATCGCCCCGATCTACGATCGGTAAAGGACTGATCTGGGATTAGAACAGGAGCCCTCTTCACTAAATAACCTCCTTCAACAACCTACTGTAGTGGGCTCATCCGAGATCCCGCACCCTAAGCTAGAATCATACCCCTAGACCAACGAGCCATGTTCTAGTTGCTGCTTCGATTGATCGATTTGTTGTCACAAAACATGCTAAAACAAATAGAGAAACTTCTACAGCAAATCACCCCGATCTACGTTGGGTAAAGGAATGATTTGGGAATAGAACAGGTGCCCTCTTTGCCACATTACCTCCTTCAACAGTATACTGTACGGGGCTCGTCCGGGATTTGAACCCGGGACCTCTCGCACCCTAAGCGAGAATCATACCCCTAGACCAATGAGCCATGTTCTAGTTGCTGCTTCGAATGATCGATTTGTTGTCACAAAACATGCTTAAACAAAGGCTCCCTGCACCCTAAGCGAGAATCATACCACGAGACCAATGAGCAATGTATTGGTTGCTGCTTTGATCGATTTGTTGTCACAAAACATGCGTAAACAAAAAGAGCTGGAAAAACTTCAGCAGCAAATCACCCCAATCTACGTTGGGTAAAGGACTGATCTGGGATTAGAACAGGAGCCCTCTTCGCCAAGTAACCTCCTTTAACAACATACTGTAAAGGGCTCGTCCGGGATTCGAACCCGGGACCTCTCGCACCCGAAGCGAGAATCATACCCCTAGACCAACGAGCCATGCTCTGGTTGCTGCTTTGACCGATTTGTTGTAACAAAACATGCTTAGACAAAGGCTCCCTGCACCCAAAGCGAGAATCATACCCCTAGACCAACGAGCCACTTTCTAGTTGTTTCTTCGATTGATCGATTTGTTGTCACAAAACATGCTTACACAAAGGCTCCCTGCACCCTAAGCGAGATTCATACCACGAGACCAACGAGCCATGCTCTGGTTGCTGCTTTGATCGATTTGTTGTCACAAAACATGCTTAGACAAAAAGAAAAACTTCGCAGCAAATCGCCCCGATCTACGATGGGTAAAGGACTGATCTGGGATTAGAACAGGAGCCCTCTTCACTAAATAACCTCCTTCAACAACCTACTGTAGTGGGCTCATCCGAGATCCCGCACCCTAAGCTAGAATCATACCCCTAGACCAACGAGCCATGTTCTAGTTGCTGCTTCGATTGATCGATTTGTTGTCACAAAACATGCTAAAACAAATAGAGAAACTTCTACAGCAAATCACCCCGATCTACGTTGGGTAAAGGAATGATTTGGGAATAGAACAGGTGCCCTCTTTGCCACATTACCTCCTTCAACAGTATACTGCAATGGGCTCGTACGGGATTTGTACCCCGGACCTCTCGCACCTTAAGCGAGAATCATACCCCTAGACCAACGAGCCATGCTCTGGTTGCTGCTTTGATAGATTTGTTGTAACCAAACATGCTTAGACAAAAAGAGAAATTTCCAAAGCAAATCACGCCGATCTACATTGGGTAAAGGACTGATTTGGGAATAGAACAGGTGCCCTCTTTGCCAGGTTACCTCTTTCAACAGCATACTGTAATGGTCTCGTCCGGGATTTGAACCCAGGACCTCTCTCGCACCGTAAGCGAGAATCATACCCCTAGACCAACGAGCCATGCTCTGGTTGCTGCTTTGATCGATTTGTTTTCACAAAACATGCTTAGATAAAGGCTCCCTGCACCCAAAGCGAGAATCATACACCTTGACCAACGAGCCATGTTCTAGTTGCTGCTTCGATTGATCGATTTGTTGTCACAAAACATGCTAAGACAAATAGAGAAACTCCTACAGCAAATCACCCCGATCTACGTTGGGTAAAGGACTGATTTGGGAATAGAACAGGAGCCCTCTTTGCCATGTTACCTCCTTCAACAGCATACTGTAATGGGCTCGTCCGGGATTTGAACTCAGGACCTCTCGCACCCTAAGCGAGAATCATACCCCTAGACCAACGAGCCATGTTTTGGTTGCTGCTTTGATTGATTTGTTGTCAAAAAAAAATGCTTAGACAAAGGCTCCCTGCAGCCTAAGCGAGAATCATACCCCTTGACCAACGAGCAATGTTATAGTTGCTGCTTCGATTGATCGATTTGTTGTAACAAAACATGCTTAGACAAAGGCTCCCTGCACCCAAATCGAGAATCATACCCCTTGACCAACGAGCCATGTTCTAGTTGCTGCTTCGATTGATCGATTTGTTGTCACAAAACATGCTTAAACAAAGGCTCCCTGCACCCTAAGCGAGAATCATACCACGAGACCAATGAGCAATGTATTGGTTGCTGCTTTGATCGATTTGTTGTCACAAAACATGCGTAAACAAAAAGAGCTGGAAAAACTTCAGCAGCAAATCACCCCAATCTACGTTGGGTAAAGGACTGATCTGGGATTAGAACAGGAGCCCTCTTCGCCAAGTAACCTCCTTTAACAACATACTGTAAAGGGCTCGTCCGGGATTCGAACCCGGGACCTCTCGCACCCGAAGCGAGAATCATACCCCTAGACCAACGAGCCATGCTCTGGTTGCTGCTTTGATCGATTTGTTGTCACAAAACATGCTTAGACAAAGGCTCCCTGCACCCAAAGCGAGAATCATACACCTTGACCAACGAGCCATGTTCTAGTTGCTGCTTCGATTGATCGATTTGTTGTCACAAAACATGCTTAGACAAAGGCTCCCTGCACCCTAAGCGAGAATCATACCCCTAGACCAACGAGCCATGTTCTGGTTGCTGCTTTGATCGATTTTTTGTCACAAAACATGCTTAGACAAAAAGAGAAACATCCGCAGCAAATCACGCCGAGCTACACTGGGTAAAGTACTGATCTGGGATTAGAACAGGAGCCCTCTTCACTAAATAACCTCCTTCAACAACCAACTGAAATGGGCTCATCCGAGATCCCGCACCCTAAGCTAGAATCATGTTCTACCAACGAGCCATGTTCTGGTTGCTGCTTTCATCGATTTGTTGTCACAAAACATGCTTAGACAAAGGCTCCCTGCACCCTAAGCGAGAATCATACCACGAGACCAACGAGCCATGTTCTGGTTGCTGCTTTGATTAAGTTGTTGTAAAAAAAATGCGTAGACAAAAAGAGCTGGAGAAACTTCTGCAGCAAATCACCCCGATCTACGTTGGGTAAAGGACTGATATGGGAATAGAACAGGAACACTCTTTGCCATGTTACCTCCTTCAACAGCATACTGGAAAGGGCTCGTCCAGGATTTGAACCCTGGACCTCTCGCACCCAAAGTGAGACTCATACCCCTAGACCAAAGAGCCATGTTTTAGTTGCTGCTTCGATGGATCGATTTGTTGTCACAAAACATGCTTAGACAAAGGCTCCCTGCACCCTAAGCGAGAATCATACCACGAGACCAACGAGCCATGTTCTGGTTGCTGCTTTCATCGATTTGTTGTCACAAAACATGCGTAAACAAAAAGAGCTGGAAAAACTTCAGCAGCAAATCACCCCAATCTACGTTGGGTAAAGGACTGATCTGGGATTAGAACAGGAGCCCTCTTCGCCAAGTAACCTCCTTTAACAACATACTGTAAAGGGCTCGTCCGGGATTCGAACCCGGGACCTCTCGCACCCGAAGCGAGAATCATACCCCTAGACCAACGAGCCATGCTCTGGTTGCTGCTTTGATCGATTTGTTGTCACAAAACATGCTTAGACAAAGGCTCCCTGCACCCAAAGCGAGAATCATACACCTTGACCAACGAGCCATGTTCTAGTTGCTGCTTCGATTGATCGATTTGTTGTCACAAAACATGCTTAGACAAAGGCTCCCTGCACCCTAAGCGAGAATCATACCCCTAGACCAACGAGCCATGTTCTGGTTGCTGCTTTGATCGATTTTTTGTCACAAAACATGCTTAGACAAAAAGAGAAACATCCGCAGCAAATCACGCCGAGCTACACTGGGTAAAGTACTGATCTGGGATTAGAACAGGAGCCCTCTTCACTAAATAACCTCCTTCAACAACCAACTGAAATGGGCTCATCCGAGATCCCGCACCCTAAGCTAGAATCATGTTCTACCAACGAGCCATGTTCTGGTTGCTGCTTTCATCGATTTGTTGTCACAAAACATGCTTAGACAAAGGCTCCCTGCACCCTAAGCGAGAATCATACCACGAGACCAACGAGCCATGTTCTGGTTGCTGCTTTGATTAAGTTGTTGTAAAAAAAATGCGTAGACAAAAAGAGCTGGAGAAACTTCTGCAGCAAATCACCCCGATCTACGTTGGGTAAAGGACTGATATGGGAATAGAACAGGAACACTCTTTGCCATGTTACCTCCTTCAACAGCATACTGGAAAGGGCTCGTCCAGGATTTGAACCCTGGACCTCTCGCACCCAAAGTGAGACTCATACCCCTCGACCAAAGAGCCATGTTTTAGTTGCTGCTTCGATGGATCGATTTGTTGTCACAAAACATGCTTAGACAAAGGCTCCCTGCACCCTAAGCGAGAATCATACCACGAGACCAACGAGCCATGTTCTGGTTGCTGCTTTCATCGATTTGTTGTCACAAAACATGCTTAAACAAAAGCTCCCTGCACCCTAAGCGAGAATCATACCACGAGACCAATGAGCCATGTTCTGGTTGCTGCTTTGATTGATCGATTTGTTGTCACAAAACATGCTAAGACAAATAGAGAAACTCCTACAGCAAATCACCCCGATCTACGTTGGGTAAAGGACTGATTTGGGAATAGAACAGGAGCCTTCTTTGCCATGTTACCTCCTTCAACAGCATACTGTAATGGGCTCGTCCGGGATTTGAACCCAGGACCTCTCGCACCCTAAGCGAGAATCATACCCCTAGACCAACGAGCCATGTTTTGGTTGCTGCTTTGATTGATTTGTTGTCAAAAAAAAATGCTTAGACAAAGGCTCCCTGCAGCCTAAGCGAGAATCATACCCCTTGACCAACGAGCAATGTTATAGTTGCTGCTTCGATTGATCGATTTGTTGTAACAAAACATGCTTAGACAAAGGCTCCCTGCACCCAAAGCGAGAATCATACCCCTAGACCAACGAGCCACTTTCTAGTTGTTTCTTCGATTGATCGATTTGTTGTCACAAAACATGCTTACACAAAGGCTCCCTGCACCCTAAGCGAGATTCATACCACGAGACCAACGAGCCATGCTCTGGTTGCTGCTTTGATCGATTTGTTGTCACAAAACATGCTTAGACAAAAAGAAAAACTTCTGCAGCAAATCGCCCCGATCTACGATGGGTAAAGGACTGATTTGGGAATAGAACAGGAGCCCTCTTTGCAAGGTTACCTCCTTCAACAGCATACTGTAATGGGCTCGTCCGGGATTTGAACGCGGGACCTCTCGCACCCTAAGCGAGAATCATACCCCTAGACCAACGAGCCATGTTCTAGTTGGTGCTTCGATTGATCGATTTGTTGTCACAAAACATGCTTACACAAAGGCTTCCTGCACCCTAAGCAAAAATCATACCACGAGACCAATGAGCCATGTTCTGGTTGCTGCTTTGATCGATTTTTTGTCACAAAACATGCTTAGACAAAAAGAGCTGGAGGAACTTCTGCAGCAAATCACCCCGATCTACGTTAGGTAAAGGACTGATCTGGGATTAGAACAGGAGCCCTCTTCACTAAATAACCTCCTTCAACAACCTACTGTAGTGGGCTCATCCGAGATCCCGCACCCTAAGCTAGAATCATACCCCTAGACCAACGAGCCATGTTCTAGTTGCTGCTTCGATTGATCGATTTGTTGTCACAAAACATGCTAAAACAAATAGAGAAACTTCTACAGCAAATCACCCCGATCTACGTTGGGTAAAGGAATGATTTGGGAATAGAACAGGTGCCCTCTTTGCCACATTACCTCCTTCAACAGTATACTGCAATGGGCTCGTACGGGATTTGTACCCCGGACCTCTCGCACCTTAAGCGAGAATCATACCCCTAGACCAACGAGCCATGCTCTGGTTGCTGCTTTGATAGATTTGTTGTAACCAAACATGCTTAGACAAAAAGAGAAATTTCCAAAGCAAATCACGCCGATCTACATTGGGTAAAGGACTGATTTGGGAATAGAACAGGTGCCCTCTTTGCCAGGTTACCTCTTTCAACAGCATACTGTAATGGTCTCGTCCGGGATTTGAACCCAGGACCTCTCTCGCACCGTAAGCGAGAATCATACCCCTAGACCAACGAGCCATGCTCTGGTTGCTGCTTTGATCGATTTGTTGTCACAAAAAATGCTTAGATAAAGGCTCCCTGCACCCAAAGCGAGAATCATACACCTTGACCAACGAGCCATGTTCTAGTTGCTGCTTCGATTGATCGATTTGTTGTCACAAAACCTGCTAAGACAAATAGAGAAACTCCTACAGCAAATCACCCCGATCTACGTTGGGTAAAGGACTGATTTGGGAATAGAACAGGAGCCCTCTTTGCCATGTTACCTCCTTCAACAGCATACTGTAATGGGCTCGTCCGGGATTTGAACCCAGGACCTCTGGCACCCTAAGCGAGAATCATACCCCTAGACCAACGAGCCATGTTTTGGTTGCTGCTTTGATTGATTTGTTGTCAAAAAAAAATGCTTAGACAAAGGCTCCCTGCAGCCTAAGCGAGAATCATACCCCTTGACCAACGAGCAATGTTATAGTTGCTGCTTCGACTGATCGATTTGTTGTAACAAAACATGCTTAGACAAAGGCTCCCTGCACCCAAAGCGAGAATCATACCCCTTGACCAACGAGCCATGTTCTAGTTGCTGCTTCGATTGATCGATTTGTTGTCACAAAACATGCTTAAACAAAGGCTCCCTGCACCCTAAGCGAGAATCATACCACGAGACCAACGAGCAATGTATTGGTTGCTGCTTTGATCGATTTGTTGTCACAAAACATGCGTAAACAAAAAGAGCTGGAAAAACTTCAGCAGCAAATCACCCCAATCTACGTTGGGTAAAGGACTGATCTGGGATTAGAACAGGAGCCCTCTTCGCCAAGTAACCTCCTTTAACAACATACTGTAAAGGGCTCGTCCGGGATTCGAACCCGGGACCTCTCGCACCCGAAGCGAGAATCATACCCCTAGACCAACGAGCCATGCTCTGGTTGCTGCTTTGATCGATTTGTTGTCACAAAACATGCTTAGACAAAGGCTCCCTGCACCCAAAGCGAGAATCATACACCTTGACCAACGAGCCATGTTCTAGTTGCTGCTTCGATTGATCGATTTGTTGTCACAAAACATGCTTAGACAAAGGCTCCCTGCACCCTAAGCGAGAATCATACCCCTAGACCAACGAGCCATGTTCTGGTTGCTGCTTTGATCGATTTTTTGTCACAAAACATGCTTAGACAAAAAGAGAAACATCCGCAGCAAATCACGCCGAGCTACACTGGGTAAAGTACTGATCTGGGATTAGAACAGGAGCCCTCTTCACTAAATAACCTCCTTCAACAACCAACTGAAATGGGCTCATCCGAGATCCCGCACCCTAAGCTAGAATCATGTTCTACCAACGAGCCATGTTCTGGTTGCTGCTTTCATCGATTTGTTGTCACAAAACATGCTTAGACAAAGGCTCCCTGCACCCTAAGCGAGAATCATACCACGAGACCAACGAGCCATGTTCTGGTTGCTGCTTTGATTAAGTTGTTGTAAAAAAAATGCGTAGACAAAAAGAGCTGGAGAAACTTCTGCAGCAAATCACCCCGATCTACGTTGGGTAAAGGACTGATATGGGAATAGAACAGGAACACTCTTTGCCATGTTACCTCCTTCAACAGCATACTGGAAAGGGCTCGTCCAGGATTTGAACCCTGGACCTCTCGCACCCAAAGTGAGACTCATACCCCTAGACCAAAGAGCCATGTTTTAGTTGCTGCTTCGATGGATCGATTTGTTGTCACAAAACATGCTTAGACAAAGGCTCCCTGCACCCTAAGCGAGAATCATACCACGAGACCAACGAGCCATGTTCTGGTTGCTGCTTTCATCGATTTGTTGTCACAAAACATGCTTAAACAAAAGCTCCCTGCACCCTAAGCGAGAATCATACCACGAGACCAATGAGCCATGTTCTGGTTGCTGCTTTGATTGATCGATTTGTTGTCACAAAACATGCGTAAACAAAAAGAGCTGGAAAAACTTCTGCAGCAAATCACCCCAATCTACGTTGGGTAAAGGACTGATCTGGGATTAGAACAGGAGCCCTCTTCACCAAGTAACCTCCTTCAACAACATACTGTAAAGGGCTCATCCGGGATTCGAACCCGGGACCTCTCGCACCCGAAGCGAGAATCATACCCCTAGACCAACGAGCCATACTCTGGTTGCTGCTTTGATCGATTTGTTGTCACAAAACATGCTTAAACAAAGGCTCCCTGCACCCTAAGCGAGAATCATACCACGAGACCAACGAGCAATGTATTGGTTGCTGCTTTGATCGATTTGTTGTCACAAAACATCCGTAAACAAAAAGAGCTGGAAAGACTTCTGCAGCAAATCACCCCAATCTACGTTGGGTAAAGGACTGATCTGGGATTAGAACAGGAACTCTCTTCACCAAGTAACCTCCTTCAACAACATACTGTAAAGGGCTCGTCCGGGATTCGAACCCTAGACCTCTCGCACCCGAAGCGAGAATCATACCCCTAGACCATCGAGCCATGCTCTGGTTGCTGCTTTGATCGATTTGTTGTCACAAAACATGCTTAAACAAAGGCTCCCTGCACCCGAAGCGAGAATCATACCCCTAGACCAACGAGCCATGCCCTGGTTGCTGCTTTGATCGATTTGTTGTCACAAAACATGCTTAGACAAAGGCTCCCTGCACCCAAAGCGAGAATCATACACCTTGACCAACGAGCCATGTTCTAGTTGCTGCTTCGATTGATCGATTTGTTGTCACAAAACATGCTTACACAAAGGCTTCCTGCACCCTAAGCAAAAATCATACCACGAGACCAACGAGCCATGTTCTGGTTGCTGCTTTGATCGATTTTTTGTCACAAAACATGCTTAGACAAAAAGAGAAACATCCGCAGCAAATCACGCCGAGCTACACTGGGTAAAGTACTGATCTGGGATTAGAACAGGAGCCCTCTTCACTAAATAACCTCCTTCAACAACCAACTGAAATGGGCTCATCCGAGATCCCGCACCCTAAGCTGGAATCATGTTCTACCAACGAGCCATGTTCTGGTTGCTGCTTTCATCGATTTGTTGTCACAAAACATGCTTAAACAAAAGCTCCCTGCACCCTAAGCGAGAATCATACCACGAGACCAACGAGCCATGTTCTGGTTGCTGCTTTGATCGATTTGTTGTCAGAAAAAATGCTTAGACAAAAAGAGCTGGAGGAACTTCTGCAGCAAATCACCCCGATCTACGTTGGGTAAAGGACTGATCTGGGATTAGAACAGGAGCCCTCTTCACTAAATAACCTCCTTCAACAACCTACTGTAGTGGGCTCATCCGAGATCCCGCACCCTAAGCTAGAATCATACCCCTAGACCAACGAGCCATGTTCTAGTTGCTGCTTCGATTGATCGATTTGTTGTCACAAAACATGCTAAAACAAATAGAGAAACTTCTACAGCAAATCACCCCGATCTACATTGGGTAAAGGACTGATTTGGGAATAGAACAGGAGCCTTCTTTGCCAGGTTACCTACTTCTACAGCATACTATAATGGGCTCGTCCGGGATTTGAACCCAGGACCTCTCGCACCCTAAGCGAGAATCATACCCCTAGACCAACGAGCCACTTTCTAGTTGTTTCTTCGATTGATCGATTTGTTGTCACAAAACATGCTTAGACAAAGGTTCACTGCACCCTAAGCGAGATTCATACCACGAGACCAACGAGCCATGCTCTGGTTGCTGCTTTGATCGATTTGTTGTCACAAAACATGCTTAGACAAAAAGAAAAACTTCTGCAGCAAATCGCCCCGATCTACGATGGGTAAAGGACTGATTTGGGAATAGAACAGGAGCCCTCTTTGCCAGGTTACCTCCTTCTACAGCATACTGTAAAGGGCTCGTCCGGGATTTGAACCCGGGACCTCTCGCACCCAAAGCGAGAATCATACCCCTAGACCAACGAGCCATGTTGTAGTTGCTGCTTCGATTGATTGCCTTGTTGTCACAAAACATGCTTAGACAAAGGCTCCCTGCACCCTAAGCGAGAATCATACCCCTAGACCAACAAGCCATGTTCTGGTTGCTGCTTTGATCGATTTGTTGTCACAAAACATGCTTAGACAAAGGCTCCCTGCACCCTAAGCGAGAATCATACCCCTAGACCAACGAGCCATGTTCTGGTTGCTGCTTTGATCGATTTGTTGTCACAAAACATGCTTGGACAAAAAGAGCTGGAGAAATTTCCGCAGCAAATCACGCCGATCTACGTTGGGTAAAGGACTGATTTGGGGATAGAACAGGAGCCCTCTTTGCCAGGCAACCTCTTTCAACTGCATACTGTAAGGGGCTCGTCCGGGATTTGAACCCGGGACCTCTCGCACCCAAAGCGAGAATCATACCCCTAGACCAACGAGCCATGTTGTAGTTGCTGCTTCGATTGATCGCCTTGTTGTCACAAAACATGCTTAGACAAAGGCTCCCTGCACCCTAAGCGAGAATCATACCCCTAGACCAACAAGCCATGTTCTGATTGCTGCTTTGATCGATTTGTTGTCACAAAACATGCTTAGACAAAGGCTCCCTGCACCCTAAGCGAGAATCATACACCTTGACCAACGAGCCATGTTCTAGTTGCTGCTTCGATTGATCGATTTGTTGTCACAAAACATGCTAAGACAAATAGAGAAACTCCTACAGCAAATCACCCCGATCTACGTTGGGTAAAGGACTGATTTGGGAATAGAACAGGAGCCCTCTTTGCCATGTTACCTCCTTCAACAGCATACTGTAATGGGCTCGTCCGGGATTTGAACCCAGGACCTCTGGCACCCTAAGCGAGAATCATACCCCTAGACCAACGAGCCATGTTTTGGTTGCTGCTTTGATTGATTTGTTGTCAAAAAAAAATGCTTAGACAAAGGCTCCCTGCAGCCTAAGCGAGAATCATACCCCTTGACCAACGAGCAATGTTATAGTTGCTGCTTCGACTGATCGATTTGTTGTAACAAAACATGCTTAGACAAAGGCTCCCTGCACCCAAAGCGAGAATCATACCCCTTGACCAACGAGCCATGTTCTAGTTGCTGCTTCGATTGATCGATTTGTTGTCACAAAACATGCTTAAACAAAGGCTCCCTGCACCCTAAGCGAGAATCATACCACGAGACCAACGAGCAATGTATTGGTTGCTGCTTTGATCGATTTGTTGTCACAAAACATGCGTAAACAAAAAGAGCTGGAAAAACTTCAGCAGCAAATCACCCCAATCTACGTTGGGTAAAGGACTGATCTGGGATTAGAACAGGAGCCCTCTTCGCCAAGTAACCTCCTTTAACAACATACTGTAAAGGGCTCGTCCGGGATTCGAACCCGGGACCTCTCGCACCCGAAGCGAGAATCATACCCCTAGACCAACGAGCCATGCTCTGGTTGCTGCTTTGATCGATTTGTTGTCACAAAACATGCTTAGACAAAGGCTCCCTGCACCCAAAGCGAGAATCATACACCTTGACCAACGAGCCATGTTCTAGTTGCTGCTTCGATTGATCGATTTGTTGTCACAAAACATGCTTAGACAAAGGCTCCCTGCACCCTAAGCGAGAATCATACCCCTAGACCAACGAGCCATGTTCTGGTTGCTGCTTTGATCGATTTTTTGTCACAAAACATGCTTAGACAAAAAGAGAAACATCCGCAGCAAATCACGCCGAGCTACACTGGGTAAAGTACTGATCTGGGATTAGAACAGGAGCCCTCTTCACTAAATAACCTCCTTCAACAACCAACTGAAATGGGCTCATCCGAGATCCCGCACCCTAAGCTAGAATCATGTTCTACCAACGAGCCATGTTCTGGTTGCTGCTTTCATCGATTTGTTGTCACAAAACATGCTTAGACAAAGGCTCCCTGCACCCTAAGCGAGAATCATACCACGAGACCAACGAGCCATGTTCTGGTTGCTGCTTTGATTAAGTTGTTGTAAAAAAAATGCGTAGACAAAAAGAGCTGGAGAAACTTCTGCAGCAAATCACCCCGATCTACGTTGGGTAAAGGACTGATATGGGAATAGAACAGGAACACTCTTTGCCATGTTACCTCCTTCAACAGCATACTGGAAAGGGCTCGTCCAGGATTTGAACCCTGGACCTCTCGCACCCAAAGTGAGACTCATACCCCTAGACCAAAGAGCCATGTTTTAGTTGCTGCTTCGATGGATCGATTTGTTGTCACAAAACATGCTTAGACAAAGGCTCCCTGCACCCTAAGCGAGATTCATACCACGAGACCAACGAGCCATGTTCTGGTTGCTGCTTTGATCGATTTGTTGTCACAAAACATGCTTAGACAAAAAGAAAAACTTCTGCAGCAAATCGCCCCGATCTACGATGGGTAAAGGACTGATTTGGGAATAGAACAGGAGCCCTCTTTGCCAGGTTACCTCCTTCTACAGCATACTGTAAAGGGCTCGTCCGGGATTTGAACCCGGGACCTCTCGCACCCTAAGCGAGAATCATACCCCTAGACCAACGAGCCATGCCCTGGTTGCTGCTTTGATCGATTTGTTGTCACAAAACATGCTTAGACAAAGGCTCCCTGCACCCAAAGCGAGAATCATACACCTTGACCAACGAGCCATGTTCTAGTTGCTGCTTCGATTGATCGATTTGTTGTCACAAAACATGCTTACACAAAGGCTTCCTGCACCCTAAGCAAAAATCATACCACGAGACCAACGAGCCATGTTCTGGTTGCTGCTTTGATCGATTTTTTGTCACAAAACATGCTTAGACAAAAAGAGAAACATCCGCAGCAAATCACGTCGAGCTACACTGGGTAAAGTACTGATCTGGGATTAGAACAGGAGCCCTCTTCACTAAATAACCTCCTTCAACAACCAACTGAAATGGGCTCATCCGAGATCCCGCACCCTAAGCTGGAATCATGTTCTACCAACGAGCCATGTTCTGGTTGCTGCTTTCATCGATTTGTTGTCACAAAACATGCTTAAACAAAAGCTCCCTGCACCCTAAGCGAGAATCATACCACGAGACCAATGAGCCATGTTCTGGTTGCTGCTTTGATCGATTTGTTGTCAGAAAAAATGCTTAGACAAAAAGAGCTGGAGGAACTTCTGCAGCAAATCACCCCGATCTACGTTGGGTAAAGGACTGATCTGGGATTAGAACAGGAGCCCTCTTCACTAAATAACCTCCTTCAACAACCTACTGTAGTGGGCTCATCCGAGATCCCGCACCCTAAGCGAGAATCATACCCCTAGACCAACGAGCCATGTTCTAGTTGCTGCTTCGATTGATCGATTTGTTGTCACAAAACATGCTAAAACAAATAGAGAAACTTCTACAGCAAATCACCCCGATCTACATTGGGTAAAGGACTGATTTGGGAATAGAACAGGAGCCTTCTTTGCCAGGTTACCTCCTTCTACAGCATACTATAATGGGCTCGTCCGGGATTTGAACCCAGGACCTCTCGCACCCTAAGCGAGAATCATACCCCTAGACCAACGAGCCACTTTCTAGTTGTTTCTTCGATTGATCGATTTGTTGTCACAAAACATGCTTAGACAAAGGTTCACTGCACCCTAAGCGAGATTCATACCACGAGACCAACGAGCCATGCTCTGGTTGCTGCTTTGATCGATTTGTTGTCACAAAACATGCTTAGACAAAAAGAAAAACTTCTGCAGCAAATCGCCCCGATCTACGATGGGTAAAGGACTGATTTGGGAATAGAACAGGAGCCCTCTTTGCCAGGTTACCTCCTTCTACAGCATACTGTAAAGGGCTCGTCCGGGATTTGAACCCGGGACCTCTCGCACCCAAAGCGAGAATCATACCCCTAGACCAACGAGCCATGTTGTAGTTGCTGCTTCGATTGATCGCCTTGTTGTCACAAAACATGCTTAGACAAAGGCTCCCTGCACCCTAAGCGAGAATCATACCCCTAGACCAACGAGCCATGTTCTGGTTGCTGCTTTGATCGATTTGTTGTCACAAAACATGCTTAGACAAAGGCTCCCTGCACCCTAAGCGAGAATCATACCCCTAGACCAACGAGCCATGTTCTGGTTGCTGCTTTGATCGATTTGTTGTCACAAAACATGCTTGGACAAAAAGAGCTGGAGAAACTTCCGCAGCAAATCACGCCGATCTACGTTGGGTAAAGGACTGATTTGGGGATAGAACAGGAGCCCTCTTTGCCAGGTTACCTCTTTCAACAGCATACTGTAAGGGGCTCGTCCGGGATTTGCACCTGGGACCTCTCGCACCCTAAGCGAGAATCATACCCCTAGACCAACGAGCCACTTTCTAATTGTTTCTTCGATTGATCGATTTGTTGTCACAAAACATGCTTACACAAAGGCTCCCTGCACCTTAAGCGAGATTCATACCACGAGACCAACGAGCCATGCTCTGGTTGCTGCTTTGATCGATTTGTCGTCACAAAACATGCTTAGACAAAAAGAAAAACTTCTGCAGCAAATCGCCCCGATCTACGATGGGTAAAGGACTGATTTGGGAATAGAACAGGAGCCCTCTTTGCCAGGTTACCTCCTTCTACAGCATACTGTAATGGGCTCGTCCGGGATTTGAACCCGGGACCTCTCGCACCCTAAGCGAGAATCATACCCCTAGACCAACAAGCTGGTTGCTGCTTTGATCGATTTGTTGTCACAAAACATGCTTAGACAAAGGCTCCCTGCACCCTAAGCGAGAATCATACCCCTAGACCAACAAGCCATGTTCTGGTTGCTGCTTTGATAGATTTGTTGTCACAAAACATACTTAGACAAAGGCTCCCTGCACCCTAAGCGAGAATCATACCCCTAGACCAACGAGCCATGTTCTGGTTGCTGCTTTGATCGATTTGTTGTCACAAAACATGCTTGGACAAAAAGAGCTGGAGAAACTTCCGCAGCAAATCACGCCGATCTACGTTGGGTAAAGGACTGATTTGGGGATAGAACAGGAGCCCTCTTTGCCAGGTTACCTCTTTCAACAGCATACTGTAAGGGGCTCGTCCGGGATTTGCACCTGGGACCTCTCGCACCCTAAGCGAGAATCATACCCCTAGACCAACGAGCCACTTTCTAATTGTTTCTTCGATTGATCGATTTGTTGTCACAAAACATGCTTACACAAAGGCTCCCTGCACCTTAAGCGAGATTCATACCACGAGACCAACGAGCCATGCTCTGGTTGCTGCTTTGATCGATTTGTCGTCACAAAACATGCTTAGACAAAAAGAAAAACTTCTGCAGCAAATCGCCCCGATCTACGATGGGTAAAGGACTGATTTGGGAATAGAACAGGAGCCCTCTTTGCCAGGTTACCTCCTTCTACAGCATACTGTAATGGGCTCGTCCGGGATTTGAACCCGGGAGCTCTCGCACCCTAAGCGAGAATCATACCCCTAGACCAACGAGCCATGTTGTAGTTGCTGCTTCGAATGATCGCCTTGTTGTCACAAAACATGCTTAGACAAAGGTTCCCTGCACCCTAAGCGAGAATCATACCACGAGACCAACGAGCAATGTATTGGTTGCTGCTTTGATCGATTTGTTGTCACAAAACATGCGTAAACAAAAAGAGCTGGAAAAACTTCTGCAGCAAATCACCCCAATCTACGTTGGGTAAAGGACTGATCTGGGATTAGAACAGGAGCCCTCTTCGCCAAGTAACCTCCTTTAACAACATACTGTAAAGGGCTCGTCCGGGATTCGAACCCGGGACCTCTCGCACCCGAAGCGAGAATCATACCCCTAGACCAACGAGCCATGCTCTGGTTGCTGCTTTGATCGATTTGTTGTCACAAAACATGCTTAGACAAAGGCTCCCTGCACCCAAAGCGAGAATCATACACCTTGACCAACGAGCCATGTTCTAGTTGCTGCTTCGATTGATCGATTTGTTGTCACAAAACATGCTTAGACAAAGGCTCCCTGCACCCTAAGCGAGAATCATACCCCTAGACCAACGAGCCATGTTCTGGTTGCTGCTTTGATCGATTTTTTGTCACAAAACATGCTTAGACAAAAAGAGAAACATCCGCAGCAAATCACGCCGAGCTACACTGGGTAAAGTACTGATCTGGGATTAGAACAGGAGCCCTCTTCACTAAATAACCTCCTTCAACAACCAACTGAAATGGGCTCATCCGAGATCCCGCACCCTAAGCTAGAATCATGTTCTACCAACGAGCCATGTTCTGGTTGCTGCTTTCATCGATTTGTTGTCACAAAACATGCTTAGACAAAGGCTCCCTGCACCCTAAGCGAGAATCATACCACGAGACCAACGAGCCATGTTCTGGTTGCTGCTTTGATTAAGTTGTTGTAAAAAAAATGCGTAGACAAAAAGAGCTGGAGAAACTTCTGCAGCAAATCACCCCGATCTACGTTGGGTAAAGGACTGATATGGGAATAGAACAGGAACACTCTTTGCCATGTTACCTCCTTCAACAGCATACTGGAAAGGGCTCGTCCAGGATTTGAACCCTGGACCTCTCGCACCCAAAGTGAGACTCATACCCCTAGACCAAAGAGCCATGTTTTAGTTGCTGCTTCGATGGATCGATTTGTTGTCACAAAACATGCTTAGACAAAGGCTCCCTGCACCCTAAGCGAGAATCATACCACGAGACCAACGAGCCATGTTCTGGTTGCTGCTTTCATCGATTTGTTGTCACAAAACATGCTTAAACAAAAGCTCCCTGCACCCTAAGCGAGAATCATACCACGAGACCAATGAGCCATGTTCTGGTTGCTGCTTTGATTGATCGATTTGTTGTCACAAAACATGCGTAAACAAAAAGAGCTGGAAAAACTTCTGCAGCAAATCACCCCAATCTACGTTGGGTAAAGGACTGATCTGGGATTAGAACAGGAGCCCTCTTCACCAAGTAACCTCCTTCAACAACATACTGTAAAGGGCTCATCCGGGATTCG
>NC_090074.1:10673243-10683243 GCF_038355195.1 Osmerus mordax
CTTTGATCGATTTGTCGTCACAAAACATGCTTAGACAAAAAGAAAAACTTCTGCAGCAAATCGCCCCGATCTACGATGGGTAAAGGACTGATTTGGGAATAGAACAGGAGCCCTCTTTGCCAGGTTACCTCCTTCTACAGCATACTATAATGGGCTCATCCGGGATTTGAACCCCGGACCTCTCGCACCCTAAGCGAGAATCATACCCCTAGACCAACGAGCCATGTTCTAGTTGCTGCTTCGATTGATCGATTTGTTGTCACAAAACATGCTTAGACAAAGGCTCCCTGCACCCTAAGCGAGAATCATACCCCTAGACCAACGAGCCATGTTCTGGTTGCTGCTTTGATCGATTTGTTGTCACAAAACATGCTTGGACAAAAAGAGCTGGAGAAACTTCCGCAGCAAATCACGCCGATCTACGTTGGGTAAAGGACTGATTTGGGGATAGAACAGGAGCCCTCTTTGCCAGGTTACCTCTTTCAACAGCATACTGTAAGGGGCTCGTCCGGGATTTGAACCCGGGACCTCTCGCACCCTAAGCGAGAATCATACCCCTAGACCAACGAGCCACTTTCTAGTTGTTTCTTCGATTGATCGATTTGTTGTCACAAAACATGCTTACACAAAGGCTCCCTGCACCCTAAGCGAGATTCATACCACGAGACCAACGAGCCATTTCTGGTTGCTGCTTTGATCGATTTGTCGTCACAAAACATGCTTAGACAAAAAGAAAAACTTCTGCAGCAAATCGCCCCGATCTACGATGGGTAAAGGACTGATTTGGGAATAGAACAGGAGCCCTCTTTGCCAGGTTACCTCCTTCTACAGCATACTATAATGGGCTCGTCCGGGATTTGAACACCGGACCTCTCGCACCCTAAGCGAGAATCATACCCCTAGACCAACGAGCCATGTTCTAGTTGCTGCTTCGATTGATCGATTTGTTGTCACAAAACATGCTTAGACAAAGGCTCCCTGCACCCTAAGCGAGAATCATACCCCTAGACCAACGAGCCATGTTCTGGTTGCTGCTTTGATCGATTTGTTGTCACAAAACATGCTTAGACAAAGGCTCCCTGCACCCTAAGCGAGAATCATACCCCTAGACCAACGAGCCATGTTCTGGTTGCTGCTTTGATCGATTTGTTGTCACAAAACATGCTTGGACAAAAAGAGCTGGAGAAACTTCCGCAGCAAATCACGCCGATCTACGTTGGGTAAAGGACTGATTTAGGGATAGAACAGGAGTCCTCTTTGCCAGGTTACCTCCTTCTACAGCATTCTGTAATGGGCTCGTCCGGGATTTGAACCCAGGACCTCTTGCACCCTAAGCGAGAATCATACCCCTAGACCAACGAGCCATGTTCTAGTTGCTCCTTCGATTGATCGATTTGTTGTCACAAAACATGCTTAGACAAAGGCTCCCTGCACCCTAAGCGAGAATCATACCCCTAGACCAACAAGCCATGTTCTGGTTGCTGCTTTGATCGATTTGTTGTCACAAAACATGCTTAGACAAAAAGAAAAACTTCTGCAGCAAATCGCCCCGATCTACGATGGGTAAAGGACTGATTTGGGAATAGAACAGGAGCCCTCTTTGCCAGGTTACCTCCTTCTACAGCATACTGTAAAGGGCTCGTCCGGGATTTGAACCCGGGACCTCTCGCACCCAAAGCGAGAATCATACCCCTAGACCAACGAGCCATGTTGTAGTTGCTGCTTTGATTGATCGATTTGTTGCCACAAAACATGCTTAGACAAATAGAGAAACTTCCGCAGCAAATCACCCCGATCTTCGTTGGGTAAAGGACTGATTTGTGAATAGAACAGGAGACCTCTTTGCCATGTTACCTCCTTCACCAGCATACTGTAATGGGCTCGTCCGGGATTTGAACCCCGGACCTCTCGCACCCTAAGCGAGAATCATACCCCTAGACCAACAAGCCATGTTCTGGTTGCTGCTTTGATCAATTTGTTGTCACAAAACATGCTTAGACAAAGGCTCCCTGCACCCTAAGCGAGAATCATACCCCAAGACCAACGAGCCATGTTGTAGTTGCTGCTTCGATTGATCGCCTTGTTGTCACAAAACATGCTTAGACAAAGGTTCCCTGCACCCTAAGCGAGATTCATACCACGAGACCAACGAGCCATGCTCTGGTTGCTGCTTTGATCGATTTGTTGTCACAAAACATGCTTAGACAAAAAGAAAAACTTCTGCAGCAAATCGCCCCGATCTACGATGGGTAAAGGACTGATTTGGGAATAGAACAGGAGCCCTCTTTGCCAGGTTACCTCCTTCTACAGCATACTGTAAAGGGCTCGTCCGGGATTTGAACCCGGGACCTCTCGCACCCAAAGCGAGAATCATACCCCTAGACCAACGAGCCATGTTCTAGTTGCTGCTACGATTGATCGATTTGTTGTCACAAAACATGCTTAGACAAAGGCTCCCTGCACCCTAAGCGAGAATCATACCCCTAGACCAACAAGCCATGTTCTGGTTGCTGCTTTGATCGATTTGTTGTCACAAAACATGCTTAGACAAAGGCTCCCTGCACCCTAAGCGAGAATCATACCCCTAGACCAACGAGCCATGTTCTGGTTGCTGCTTTGATCGATTTGTTGTCACAAAACATGCTTGGACAAAAAGAGCTGGAGAAATTTCCGCAGCAAATCACGCCGATCTACGTTGGGTAAAGGACTGATTTGGGGATAGAACAGGAGCCCTCTTTGCCAGGCAACCTCTTTCAACAGCATACTGTAAGGGGCTCGTCCGGGATTTGAACCCGGGACCTCTCGCACCCAAAGCGAGAATCATACCCCTAGACCAACGAGCCATGTTGTAGTTGCTGCTTCGATTGATCGCCTTGTTGTCACAAAACATGCTTAGACAAAGGCTCCCTGCACCCTAAGCGAGAATCATACCCCTAGACCAACGAGCCATGTTCTAGTTGCTGCTTCGATTGATCGATTTGTTGTCACAAAACATGCTTAGACAAAGGCTCCCTGCACCCTAAGCGAGAATCATACCCCTAGACCAACGAGCCATGTTCTGGTTGCTGCTTTGATCGATTTGTTGTCACAAAACATGCTTAGACAAAGGCTCCCTGCACCCTAAGCGAGAATCATACCCCTAGACCAACGAGCCATGTTCTGGTTGCTGCTTTGATCGATTTGTTGTCACAAAACATGCTTGGACAAAAAGAGCTGGAGAAACTTCCGCAGCAAATCACGCCGATCTACGTTGGGTAAAGGACTGATTTAGGGATAGAACAGGAGTCCTCTTTGCCAGGTTACCTCCTTCTACAGCATTCTGTAATGGGCTCGTCCGGGATTTGAACCCAGGACCTCTTGCACCCTAAGCGAGAATCATACCCCTAGACCAACGAGCCATGTTCTAGTTGCTCCTTCGATTGATCGATTTGTTGTCACAAAACATGCTTAGACAAAGGCTCCCTGCACCCTAAGCGAGAATCATACCCCTAGACCAACAAGCCATGTTCTGGTTGCTGCTTTGATCGATTTGTTGTCACAAAACATGCTTAGACAAAAAGAAAAACTTCTGCAGCAAATCGCCCCGATCTACGATGGGTAAAGGACTGATTTGGGAATAGAACAGGAGCCCTCTTTGCCAGGTTACCTCCTTCTACAGCATACTGTAAAGGGCTCGTCTGGGATTTGAACCCGGGACCTCTCGCACCCAAAGCGAGAATCATACCCCTAGACCAACGAGCCATGTTGTAGTTGCTGCTTTGATTGATCGATTTGTTGCCACAAAACATGCTTAGACAAATAGAGAAACTTCCGCAGCAAATCACCCCGATCTTCGTTGGGTAAAGGACTGATTTGTGAATAGAACAGGAGACCTCTTTGCCATGTTACCTCCTTCACCAGCATACTGTAATGGGCTCGTCCGGGATTTGAACCCCGGACCTCTCGCACCCTAAGCGAGAATCATACCCCTAGACCAACAAGCCATGTTCTGGTTGCTGCTTTGATCAATTTGTTGTCACAAAACATGCTTAGACAAAGGCTCCCTGCACCCTAAGCGAGAATCATACCCCAAGACCAACGAGCCATGTTGTAGTTGCTGCTTCGATTGATCGCCTTGTTGTCACAAAACATGCTTAGACAAAGGTTCCCTGCACCCTAAGCGAGATTCATACCACGAGACCAACGAGCCATGCTCTGGTTGCTGCTTTGATCGATTTGTTGTCACAAAACATGCTTAGACAAAAAGAAAAACTTCTGCAGCAAATCGCCCCGATCTACGATGGGTAAAGGACTGATTTGGGAATAGAACAGGAGCCCTCTTTGCCAGGTTACCTCCTTCTACAGCATACTGTAAAGGGCTCGTCCGGGATTTGAACCCGGGACCTCTCGCACCCAAAGCGAGAATCATACCCCTAGACCAACGAGCCATGTTCTAGTTGCTGCTACGATTGATCGATTTGTTGTCACAAAACATGCTTAGACAAAGGCTCCCTGCACCCTAAGCGAGAATCATACCCCTAGACCAACAAGCCATGTTCTGGTTGCTGCTTTGATCGATTTGTTGTCACAAAACATGCTTAGACAAAGGCTCCCTGCACCCTAAGCGAGAATCATACCCCTAGACCAACGAGCCATGTTCTGGTTGCTGCTTTGATCGATTTGTTGTCACAAAACATGCTTGGACAAAAAGAGCTGGAGAAATTTCCGCAGCAAATCACGCCGATCTACGTTGGGTAAAGGACTGATTTGGGGATAGAACAGGAGCCCTCTTTGCCAGGCAACCTCTTTCAACAGCATACTGTAAGGGGCTCGTCCGGGATTTGAACCCGGGACCTCTCGCACCCAAAGCGAGAATCATACCCCTAGACCAACGAGCCATGTTGTAGTTGCTGCTTCGATTGATCGCCTTGTTGTCACAAAACATGCTTAGACAAAGGCTCCCTGCACCCTAAGCGAGAATCATACCCCTAGACCAACGAGCCATGTTCTAGTTGCTGCTTCGATTGATCGATTTGTTGTCACAAAACATGCTTAGACAAAGGCTCCCTGCACCCTAAGCGAGAATCATACCCCTAGACCAACGAGCCATGTTCTGGTTGCTGCTTTGATCGATTTGTTGTCACAAAACATGCTTAGACAAAGGCTCCCTGCACCCTAAGCGAGAATCATACCCCTAGACCAACGAGCCATGTTCTGGTTGCTGCTTTGATCGATTTGTTGTCACAAAACATGCTTGGACAAAAAGAGCTGGAGAAACTTCCGCAGCAAATCACGCCGATCTACGTTGGGTAAAGGACTGATTTAGGGATAGAACAGGAGTCCTCTTTGCCAGGTTACCTCCTTCTACAGCATTCTGTAATGGGCTCGTCCGGGATTTGAACCCAGGACCTCTTGCACCCTAAGCGAGAATCATACCCCTAGACCAACGAGCCATGTTCTAGTTGCTCCTTCGATTGATCGATTTGTTGTCACAAAACATGCTTAGACAAAGGCTCCCTGCACCCTAAGCGAGAATCATACCCCTAGACCAACAAGCCATGTTCTGGTTGCTGCTTTGATCGATTTGTTGTCACAAAACATGCTTAGACAAAAAGAAAAACTTCTGCAGCAAATCGCCCCGATCTACGATGGGTAAAGGACTGATTTGGGAATAGAACAGGAGCCCTCTTTGCCAGGTTACCTCCTTCTACAGCATACTGTAAAGGGCTCGTCCGGGATTTGAACCCGGGACCTCTCGCACCCAAAGCGAGAATCATACCCCTAGACCAACGAGCCATGTTGTAGTTGCTGCTTTGATTGATCGATTTGTTGCCACAAAACATGCTTAGACAAATAGAGAAACTTCCGCAGCAAATCACCCCGATCTTCGTTGGGTAAAGGACTGATTTGTGAATAGAACAGGAGACCTCTTTGCCATGTTACCTCCTTCACCAGCATACTGTAATGGGCTCGTCCGGGATTTGAACCCCGGACCTCTCGCACCCTAAGCGAGAATCATACCCCTAGACCAACAAGCCATGTTCTGGTTGCTGCTTTGATCAATTTGTTGTCACAAAACATGCTTAGACAAAGGCTCCCTGCACCCTAAGCGAGAATCATACCCCAAGACCAACGAGCCATGTTGTAGTTGCTGCTTCGATTGATCGCCTTGTTGTCACAAAACATGCTTAGACAAAGGTTCCCTGCACCCTAAGCGAGATTCATACCACGAGACCAACGAGCCATGCTCTGGTTGCTGCTTTGATCGATTTGTTGTCACAAAACATGCTTAGACAAAAAGAAAAACTTCTGCAGCAAATCGCCCCGATCTACGATGGGTAAAGGACTGATTTGGGAATAGAACAGGAGCCCTCTTTGCCAGGTTACCTCCTTCTACAGCATACTGTAAAGGGCTCGTCCGGGATTTGAACCCGGGACCTCTCGCACCCAAAGCGAGAATCATACCCCTAGACCAACGAGCCATGTTCTAGTTGCTGCTACGATTGATCGATTTGTTGTCACAAAACATGCTTAGACAAAGGCTCCCTGCACCCTAAGCGAGAATCATACCCCTAGACCAACAAGCCATGTTCTGGTTGCTGCTTTGATCGATTTGTTGTCACAAAACATGCTTAGACAAAGGCTCCCTGCACCCTAAGCGAGAATCATACCCCTAGACCAACGAGCCATGTTCTGGTTGCTGCTTTGATCGATTTGTTGTCACAAAACATGCTTGGACAAAAAGAGCTGGAGAAATTTCCGCAGCAAATCACGCCGATCTACGTTGGGTAAAGGACTGATTTGGGGATAGAACAGGAGCCCTCTTTGCCAGGCAACCTCTTTCAACAGCATACTGTAAGGGGCTCGTCCGGGATTTGAACCCGGGACCTCTCGCACCCAAAGCGAGAATCATACCCCTAGACCAACGAGCCATGTTGTAGTTGCTGCTTCGATTGATCGCCTTGTTGTCACAAAACATGCTTAGACAAAGGCTCCCTGCACCCTAAGCGAGAATCATACCCCTAGACCAACAAGCCATGTTCTGGTTGCTGCTTTGATCGATCTGTTGTCACAAAACATGCTTAGACAAAGGCTCCCTGCACCCTAAGCGAGAATCATACCCCTAGACCAACAAGCCATGTTCTGGTTGCTGCTTTGATCGATTTTTTGTCACAAAACATTCTTAGACAAAGGCTCCCTGCACCCTAAGCAAGAATCATACCCCTAGACCAACGAGCCATGTTCTGGTTGCTGCTTTGATCGATTTGTTGTCACAAAACATGCTTGGACAAAAAGAGCTGGAGAAACTTCCGCAGCAAATCACGCCGATCTACGTTGGGTAAAGGACTGATTTGGGGATAGAACAGGAGTCCTCTTTGCCAGGTTACCTCCTTCTACAGCATTCTGTAATGGGCTCGTCCGGGATTTGAACCCGGGACCTCTTGCACCCTAAGCGAGAATCATACCCCTAGACCAACGAGCCATGTTCTAGTTGCTGCTTCGATTGATCGATTTGTTGTCACAAAACATGCTTAGACAAAGGCTCCCTGCACCCTAAGCGAGAATCATACCCCTAGACCAACAAGCCATGTTCTGGTTGCTGCTTTGATCGATTTGTTGTCACAAAACATGCTTAGACAAAAAGAAAAACTTCTGCAGCAAATCGCCCCGATCTACGATGGGTAAAGGACTGATTTGGGAATAGAACAGGAGCCCTCTTTGCCAGGTTACCTCCTTCTACAGCATACTGTAAAGGGCTCGTCCGGGATTTGAACCCGGGACCTCTCGCACCCAAAGCGAGAATCATACCCCTAGACCAACGAGCCATGTTGTAGTTGCTGCTTTGATTGATCGATTTGTTGCCACAAAACATGCTTAGACAAATAGAGAAACTTCCGCAGCAAATCACCCCGATCTTCGTTGGGTAAAGGACTGATTTGTGAATAGAACAGGAGACCTCTTTGCCATGTTACCTCCTTCACCAGCATACTGTAATGGGCTCGTCCGGGATTTGAACCCCGGACCTCTCGCACCCTAAGCGAGAATCATACCCCTAGACCAACAAGCCATGTTCTGGTTGCTACTTTGATCAATTTGTTGTCACAAAACATGCTTAGACAAAGGCTCCCTGCACCCTAAGCGAGAATCATACCCCTAGACCAACGAGCCATGTTGTAGTTGCTGCTTCGATTGATCGCCTTGTTGTCACAAAACATGCTTAGACAAAGGTTCCCTGCACCCTAAGCGAGGTTCATACCACGAGACCAACGAGCCATGCTCTGGTTGCTGCTTTGATCGATGTGTTGTCACAAAACATGCTTAGACAAAAAGAAAAACTTCTGCAGCAAATCGCCCCGATCTACGATGGGTAAAGGACTGATTTGGGAATAGAACAGGAGCCCTCTTTGCCAGGTTACCTTCTTCTACAGCATACTGTAAAGGGCTCGTCCGGGATTTGAACCCGGGACCTCTCGCACCCAAAGCGAGAATCATACCCCTAGACCAACGAGCCATGTTCTAGTTGCTGCTACGATTGATCGATTTGTTGTCACAAAACATGCTTAGACAAAGGCTCCCTGCACCCTAAGCGAGAATCATACCCCTAGACCAACGAGCCATGTTCTGGTTGCTGCTTTGATCGATTTGTTGTCACAAAACATGCTTGGACAAAAAGAGCTGGAGAAACCTCCGCAGCAAATCACGCCGATCTACGTTGGGTAAAGGACTGATTTGGGGATAGAACAGGAGCCCTCTTTGCCAGGTTACCTCTTTCAACAGCATACTGTAAGGGGCTAGTCCAGGATTTGAACCCGGGACCTCTCGCACCCTAAGCGAGAATCATACCCCTAGACCAACGAGCCACTTTCTAGCTGTTTCTTCGATTGATCGATTTGTTGTCACAAAACATGCAACAAAGGCTCCCTGCACCCTAAGCGAGAATCATACCCCTAGACCAACGAGCCATGCTCTGGTTGCTGCTTTGATCGATTTGTTGTCACAAAACATGCTTAGACAAAAAGAAAAACTTCTGCAGCAAATCGCCCCGATCTACGATGGGTAAAGGACTGATTTGGGAATAGAACAGGAGCCCTCTTTGCCAGGTTACCTCCTTCTACAGCATACTGTAAAGGGCTCGTCCGGGATTTGAACCCGGGACCTCTCGCACCCAAAGCGAGAATCATACCCCTAGACCAACGAGCCATGTTGTAGTTGCTGCTTCGATTGATCGCCTTGTTGTCACAAAACATGCTTAGACAAAGGCTCCCTGCACCCTAAGCGAGAATCATACCCCTAGACCAACGAGCCATGTTCTGGTTGCTGCTTTGATCGATTTGTTGTCACAAAACATGCTTGGACAAAGGCTCCCTGCACCCTAAGCGAGAATCATACCCCTAGACCAACGAGCCATGTTCTGGTTGCTGCTTTGATCGATTTGTTGTCACAAAACATGCTTGGACAAAAAGAGCTGGAGAAATTTCCGCAGCAAATCACGCCGATCTACGTTGGGTAAAGGACTGATTTGGGGATAGAACAGGAGCCCTCTTTGCCAGGCAACCTCTTTCAACAGCATACTGTAAGGGGCTCGTCCGGGATTTGAACCCGGGACCTCTCGCACCCAAAGCGAGAATCATACCCCTAGACCAACGAGCCATGTTGTAGTTGCTGCTTCGATTGATCGCCTTGTTGTCACAAAACATGCTTAGACAAAGGCTCCCTGCACCCTAAGCGAGAATCATACCCCTAGACCAACAAGCCATGTTCTGGTTGCTGCTTTGATCGATCTGTTGTCACAAAACATGCTTAGACAAAGGCTCCCTGCACCCTAAGCGAGAATCATACCCCTAGACCAACGAGCCATGTTCTGGTTGCTGCTTTCATCGATTTGTTGTCACAAAACATGCTTGGACAAAAAGAGCTGGAGAAATTTTTGCAGCAAATCACGCCGATCTACGTTGGGTAAAGGACTGATTTGGGGATAGAACAGGAGCCCTCTTTGCCAGGCAACCTCTTTCAACAGCAT
>NC_090074.1:10688243-10720743 GCF_038355195.1 Osmerus mordax
CTTCCGCAGCAAATCACGCCGATCTACGTTGGGTAAAGGACTGATTTGGGGATAGAACAGGAGCCCTCTTTGCCAGGTTACCTCCTTCTACAGCATACTGTAATGGGCTCGTCCGGGATTTGAACCCGGGACCTCTTGCACCCTAAGCGAGAATCATACCCCTAGACCAACGAGCCATGTTGTAGTTGCTGCTTCGATTGATCGATTTGTTGTCACAAAACATGCTTAGACAAAGGCTCCCTGCACCCTAAGCGAGAATCATACCCCTAGACCAACAAGCCATGTTCTGGTTGCTGCTTTGATCGATTTGTTGTCACAAAACATGCTTAGACAAAAAGAAAAACTTCTGCAGCAAATCGCCCCGATCTACAATGGGTAAAGGACTGATTTGGGAATAGAACAGGAGCCCTCTTTGCCAGGTTACCTCCTTCTACAGCATATTGTAAAGGGCTCGTCCGGGATTTGAACCCGGGACCTCTCGCACCCAAAGCGAGAATCATACCCCTAGACCAACGAGCCATGTTGTAGTTGCTGCTTCGATTGATCGATTTGTTGCCACAAAACATGCTTAGACAAATAGAGAAACTTCCGCAGCAAATCACCCCGATCTTCGTTGGGTAAAGGACTGATTTGTGAATAGAACAGGAGACCTCTTTGCCATGTTACCTCCTTCACCAGCATACTGTAATGGGCTCGTCCGGGATTTGAACCCCGGACCTCTCGCACCCTAAGCGAGAATCATACCCCTAGACCAACAAGCCATGTTCTGGTTGCTGCTTTGATCAATTTGTTGTCACAAAACATGCTTAGACAAAGGCTCCCTGCACCCTAAGCGAGAATCATACCCCTAGACCAACAAGCCATGTTCTGGTTGCTGCTTTGATCGATTTGTTGTCACAAAACATGCTTAGACAAAGGCTCCCTGCACCCTAAGCGAGAATCATACCCCTAGACCAACAAGCCATGTTCTGGTTGCTGCTTTGATCGATTTGTTGTCACAAAACATGCTTAGACAAAAAGAAAAACTTCTGCAGCAAATCGCCCCGATCTACGATGGGTAAAGGACTGATTTGGGAATAGAACAGGAGCCCTCTTTGCCAGGTTACCTCCTTCTACAGCATACTGTAAAGGGCTCGTCCGGGATTTGAGCCCGGGACCTCTCGCACCCAAAGCGAGAATCATACCCCTAGACCAACGAGCCATGTTGTAGTTGCTGCTTCGATTGATCGCCTTGTTGTCACAAAACATGCTTAGACAAAGGTTCCCTGCACCCTAAGCGAGAATCATACCCCTAGACCAACGAGCCATGTTCTGGTTGCTGCTTTGATCGATTTGTTGTCACAAAACATGCTTAGACAAAGGCTCCCTGCACCCTAAGCGAGAATCATACCCCTAGACCAACGAGCCATGTTCTGGTTGCTGCTTTGATCGATTTGTTGTCACAAAACATGCTTGGACAAAAAGAGCTGGAGAAACTTCCGCAGCAAATCACGCCGATCTACGTTGGGTAAAGGACTGATTTGGGGATAGAACAGGAGCCCTCTTTGCCAGGTTACCTCCTTCTACAGCATACTGTAATGGGCTCGTCCGGGATTTGAACCCGGGACCTCTTGCACCCTAAGCGAGAATCATACCCCTAGACCAACGAGCCATGTTCTAGTTGCTGCTTCGATTGATCGATTTGTTGTCACAAAACATGCTTAGACAAAGGCTCCCTGCACCCTAAGCGAGAATCATACCCCTAGACCAACAAGCCATGTTCTGGTTGCTGCTTTGATCGATTTGTTGTCACAAAACATGCTTAGACAAAGGCTCCCTGCACCCTAAGCGAGAATCATACCCCTAGACCAACGAGCCATGCTCTGGTTGCTGCTTTGATCGATTTGTTGTCACAAAACATGCTTAGACAAAAAGAAAAGCTTCTGCAGCAAATCACCCCGATCTTCGTTGGGTAAAGGACTGATTTGTGAATAGAACAGGAGACCTCTTTGCCATGTTACCTCCTTCACCAGCATACTGTAATGGGCTCGTCCGGGATTTGAAGCCCGGACCTCTCGCACCCTAAGCGAGAATCATACCCCTAGACCAACAAGCCATGTTCTGGTTGCTGCTTTGATCAATCCTGGTTTTATCCAAGATGGCGCCGATGATGGCTGCCTCGGTCGTTAGGTGCGCTCTTTTTTGTCTTGTTTTGTCTGTTAATTCAGTGTTCTGCCAAGATTTCCGGGGTTCTCTAACTAGAGAAGTACTTCTAAACATCAGGACTACAACCCCTGTGGATTTATTTCCCACTTTTCTGCTTCCAGCGGCGGAATTAGTGGGAATTATAGTCAAAGCCACCCTCGGCTTTGTCCTAGCAGCGAAGCGCCGTAGGAGAGGCAAACGAGCCGGTGCTCTGGTGCGACTCCGTCGGCGTGGGGCACGCACAGCGTTACCGGGGATATTTCTCTCCAACGTGCGTTCACTGAGCAACAAACTGGATGAACTTCAGCTACTGGTGTGGAAAAACAGAGACTTTCATTCATCTTCCGTTTTGTGCTTTACGGAGACATGGCTGAGTGAACTGATCCCAGACTCTGCGCTACAGCTAGCAGGTTTCAAACTGCTGAGAGCGGATCGTAACCCTGTGCTCTCTGGCAAAACGAAAGGCGGTGGTATTTGTTTTTACATTAACAGTGGCTGGTGTGAAGATGTGACAGTGATTCTGCAGCACTGTTCTCCTGATCTGGAATCATTTTTTATTAACTGTAGATCTTTTTACTCGCCACGAGAGTTTGCATCATTCATTCTGGTTGGCGTCTACATGCCTCCGCAGGCTAGCGTTAACGAGGCTCAACCTGTGCTCGCCAGCCAGATACTGAGTGTGGAGCATGAAAATCCGGATTCCTTGGTTATTGTGCTAGGCGACTTTAACAAAGGCAATCTCACTCAAGAACTCCCAAAATATAGACAATTCATCAAATGCCCTACCAGAGAAGGAAACACCCTGGATCACTGCTACTCTACAATCAGCAAAGCATACCATGCGGTCCCCCGAGCAGCACTGGGTCACTCTGACCACGCCATGGTCCACCTGATTCCTGCATACAGGCAGAAGCTAAAGCGCTGTAAGCCTGCTGTGAGGACATCAAAACAGTGGACCAGTGAAGCTATGGAGGATCTGCGGGCGTGCTTGGACTGCACTGACTGGGACATGTTCACGACTGCTACCAGTAGTCTGGATGAGCTCACAGAGGCTGTGACATCATACATCAGCTTCTGTGAGGACTGCTGTATACCAACACGCACCAGGGTAAGCTACAACAACGACAAACCCTGGTTTACAGCTAAACTCAGAAGGTTGAGGTCAGAGAAAGAGGCCGCGTTTAGGAGTGGGGACAAAGACAGTTTCAAGGAGTCGAAGAACAGGTTTAGCAAGGCGGTGAGGGAGGCTAAACGACTGTACTCAGAGAGGCTAAAACACCAATTCTCTGCAAACTACTCTGCTTCTGTCTGGAGAGGGCTCAGGCAAATTACCAACTACAAGCCCAGAGCCCCCCACTCCACTAACGACTCCCGCCTGGCCAACGACCTGAATGAGTTCTACTGCAGATTTGAAAGACAATTGGACAGTCTTGAACTACCCCTTCCCACCCAGGAGGCCTCCCACCTCCCCCCCTCTACAGTGACGACTCTCTCCATTCAGGAGGGTGAAGTTAACAGACTTTTCAAGAGGCAGAACCCCCGCAAAGCAGCTGGGCCGGACTCTGTCTCTCCAGCCACCCTCAAGCACTGCGCTGACCAGCTGTCTCCGGTGTTTACCCACATCTTTAACACCTCCCTTGAGACATGCCATGTGCCAGCCTGTCTCAAGTCCTCCACCATCATCCCTGTGCCCAAAAAGCCAAGGCCAACAGGACATAATGACTACAGACCAGTCGCCCTGACCTCTGTGGTAATGAAGTCTTTTGAGCGCCTGGTGCTGGCTCACCTTAAATCCATCACTGACCCTCTACTGGACCCCCTGCAGTTTGCCTACAGAGCCAACAGGTCTGTGGACGATGCAGTTAACATGGCCCTCCACTTCACCCTAGAGCACCTGGACTCCCCAGCATCCTATGCCAGGATCCTGTTTGTGGACTTCAGCTCTGCCTTCAACACCATCATCCCCGCCCTGCTTCAGGACAAGCTCTCCCAGCTGAACGTGCCTGATTCCACCTGCAGGTGGATCACAGACTTCCTGTCTGACAGGAAGCAGTGCGTTAAGCTGGGAACACAAGTCTCTGACTCCCGGTCCATCAGCACCGGATCACCTCAGGGCTGCGTCCTTTCTCCTCTGCTCTTCTCCCTGTACACCAACAGTTGCACCTCCAGTCATCCGTCCGTCAAACTCCTGAAGTTTGCGGACGACACCACCCTTATTGGGCTCATCTCTGGTGGAGACGAGTCTGATTATAGGTGGGAAGCGGCCAACCTGGTGACCTGGTGCAGCCAGAACAACTTAGAGCTCAATGCTCTTAAGACAGTGGAGATGGTTGTGGACTTCAGGAGGAACACAGCCCCACTCACCCCCATCACCCTGTGTGACTCCCCAGTCAACACTGTGGAGTCCTTCCGCTTCCTGGGCACTATCCTCTCCCAGGACCTCAAGTGGGAACTGAACATCAGCTCCCTCACCAAGAAAGCACAACAGAGGATGTACTTCCTTCGGCAGCTGAAGAAGTTCAACCTGCCAAAGACAATGATGGTGCACTTCTACTCAGCCATCATTGAGTCCATCCTCACCTCCTCCATCACCGTCTGGTACGCTGCTGCCACTGCCAAGGACAAGAGCAGACTGCAGCGTATCATCCGTACTGCTGAGAAGGTGATTGGCTGCAATCTGCCTACCCTCGAGGACCTGCACACCTCGAGGACCCTGAGGCGAGCGAGGAAGATTGTGGCCGACTCCTCCCACCCTGGACACTCCCTGTTTCAGTCACTCCCCTCCGGCAGAAGGCTGCGGTCTATCAGGACCAATACCTCACGCCACAAAAACAGTTTCTTCCCCTCTGCTGTTGGCCTCTTCAACAAGGCCAAGGGACCACACTGACTCAAATGACTTATTGCTTAAAACACTCTGCTTTTGCACTGCACCACAACATGGTATCTTGTACATTTGTATTTTTTGTAATATTTGTATTTTTATATTGTAATTTACGGCAACTTATATTTATTCCACTTAGTACTGCTAGTCTATGTACCCTTAGTATAGTTAGTCCACATATTTAAATTTTGAGTATATGTTTATTGTATGCACCTTCCTGCCAAAGCAAATTCCTTGTCTGTGCAAACTTTCATGGCGAATAAATCCCTTTCTGATTCTGATTCTGATTCTGATTCTGATTTGTTGTCACAAAACATGCTTAGACAAAGGCTCCCTGCACCCTAAGCGAGAATCATACCCCTAGACCAACGAGCCATGTTGTAGTTGCTGCTTCGATTGATCGCCTTGTTGTCACAAAACATGCTTAGACAAAGGTTCCCTGCACCCTAAGCGAGATTCATACCACGAGACCAACGAGCCATGCTCTGGTTGCTGCTTTGATCGATTTGTTGTCACAAAACATGCTTAGACAAAAAGAAAAACTTCTGCAGCAAATCGCCCCGATCTACGATGGGTAAAGGACTGATTTGGGAATAGAACAGGAGCCCTCTTTGCCAGGTTACCTCCTTCTACAGCATACTGTAAAGGGCTCGTCCGGGATTTGAACCCGGGACCTCTCGCACCCAAAGCGAGAATCATACCCCTAGACCAACGAGCCATGTTCTAGTTGCTGCTACGATTGATCAAATTGTTGTCACAAAACATGCTTAGACAAAGGCTCCCTGCACCCTAAGCGAGAATCATACCCCTAGACCAACGAGCCATGTTCTGGTTGCTGCTTTGATCGATTTGTTGTCACAAAACATGCTTGGACAAAAAGAGCTGGAGAAACCTCCGCAGCAAATCACGCCGATCTACGTTGGGTAAAGGACTGATTTGGGGATAGAACAGGAGCCCTCTTTGCCAGGTTACCTCTTTCAACAGCATACTGTAAGGGGCTAGTCCAGGATTTGAACCCGGGACCTCTCGCACCCTAAGCGAGAATCATACCCCTAGACCAACGAGCCACTTTCTAGTTGTTTCTTCGATTGATCGATTTGTTGTCACAAAACATGCAACAAAGGCTCCCTGCACCCTAAGCGAGAATCATACCCCTAGACCAACGAGCCATGTTCTGGTTGCTGCTTTGATCGATTTGTTGTCACAAAACATGCTTAGACAAAAATAAAAACTTCTGCAGCAAATCGCCCCGATCTACAATGGGTAAAGGACTGATTTGGGAATAGAACAGGAGCCCTCTTTGCCAGGTTACCTCCTTCTACAGCATACTGTAAAGGGCTCGTCCGGGATTTGAACCCGGGACCTCTCGCACCCAAAGCGAGAAACATACCCCTAGACCAACGAGCCATGTTGTAGTTGCTGCTTCGATTTATCGCCTTGTTGTCACAAAACATGCTTAGACAAAGGTTCCCTGCACCCTAAGCGAGATTCATACCACGAGACCAACGAGCCATGCTCTGGTTGCTGCTTTGATCGATTTGTTGTCACAAAACATGCTTAGACAAAAAGAGAAACTTCTGCAGCAAATCGCCCCGATCTACGATGGGTAAAGGACTGATTTGTGAATAGAACAGGAGACCTCTTTGCCATGTTACCTCCTTCACCAGCATACTGTAATGGGCTCGTCCGGGATTTGAACCCCGGACCTCTCGCACCCTAAGCGAGAATCATACCCCTAGACCAACAAGCCATGTTCTGGTTGCTGCTTTGATCAATTTGTTGTCACAAAACATGCTTAGACAAAGGCTCCCTGCACCCTAAGCGAGAATCATACCCCTAGACCAACAAGCCATGTTCTGGTTGCTGCTTTGATCGATTTGTTGTCACAAAACATGCTTAGACAAAGGCTCCCTGCACCCTAAGCGAGAATCATACCCCTAGACCAACGAGCCATGTTCTGGTTGCTGCTTTGATCGATTTGTTGTCACAAAACATGCTTGGACAAAAAGAGCTGGAGAAACTTCCGCAGCAAATCACGCCGATCTACGTTGGGTAAAGGACTGATTTGGGGATAGAACAGGAGCCCTCTTTGCCAGGTTACCTCTTTCAACAGCATACTGTAAGGGGCTCGTCCGGGATTTGAACCCGGGACCTCTCGCACCCAAAGCGAGAATCATACACCTAGACCAACGAGCCATGTTGTAGTTGCTGCTTCGATTGATCGCCTTGTTGTCACAAAACATGCTTAGACAAAGGCTCCCTGCACCCTAAGCGAGAATCATACCCCTAGACCAACGAGCCATGTTCTGGTTGCTGCTTTGATCGATTTTTTGTCACAAAACATGCTTAGACAAAAAGAGCTGGAGGAACTTCTGCAGCAAATCACCCCGATCTACGTTGGGTAAAGGACTGATCTGGGATTAGAACAGGAGCCCTCTTCACTAAATAACCTCCTTCAACAACCTACTGTAGTGGGCTCATCCGAGATCCCGCACCCTAAGCTAGAATCATACCCCTAGACCAACGAGCCATGTTCTAGTTGCTGCTTCGATTGATCGATTTGTTGTCACAAAACATGCTAAAACAAATAGAGAAACTTCTACAGCAAATCACCCCGATCTACGTTGGGTAAAGGAATGATTTGGGAATAGAACAGGTGCCCTCTTTGCCACATTACCTCCTTCAACAGTATACTGCAATGGGCTCGTACGGGATTTGTACCCCGGACCTCTCGCACCTTAAGCGAGAACCATACCCCTAGACCAACAAGCCATGCTCTGGTTGCTGCTTTGATAGATTTGTTGTAACCAAACATGCTTAGACAAAAAGAGAAATTTCCAAAGCAAATCACGCCGATCTACATTGGGTAAAGGACTGATTTGGGAATAGAACAGGTGCCCTCTTTGCCAGGTTACCTCTTTCAACAGCATACTGTAATGGTCTTGTCCGGGATTTGAACCCAGGACCTCTCTCGCACCGTAAGCGAGAATCATACCCCTAGACCAACAAGCCATGTTCTAATTGCTGCTTCGATTGATCGATATGTTGTCACATAACATGCTTAGACAAAGGCTCCCTGCACCCTAAGCGAGAATCATACCACGAGACCAACGAGCCATGTTCTGGTTGCTGCTTTGATTAAGTTGTTGTAAAAAAAATGCGTAGACAAAAAGAGCTGGAGAAACTTCTGCAGCAAATCACCCCGATCTACATTGGGTAAAATACTGATATGGGAATAGAACAGGAGCCCTCTTCACCAAGTAACCTCCTTCAACAACATACTGTAAAGGGCTCGTCCGGGATTCGAACCCGGGACCTCTCGCACCCGAAGCGAGAATCATACCCCTAGACCAACGAGCCATGCTCTGGTTGCTGCTTTGATCGATTTGTTGTCACAAAACATGCTTAGATAAAGGCTCCCTGCACCCAAAGCGAGAATCATACACCTTGACCAACGAGCCATGTTCTAGTTGCTGCTTCGATTGATCGATTTGTTGTCACAAAACATGCTAAGACAAATAGAGAAACTCCTACAGCAAATCACCCCGATCTACGTTGGGTAAAGGACTGATTTGGGAATAGAACAGGAGCCCTCTTTGCCATGTTACCTCCTTCAACAGCATACTGTAATGGGCTCGTCCGGGATATGAACCCAGGACCTCTGGCACCCTAAGCGAGAATCATACCCCTAGACCAACGAGCCATGTTTTGGTTGCTGCTTTGATTGATTTGTTGTCAAAAAAAAATGCTTAGACAAAGGCTCCCTGCAGCCTAAGCGAGAATCATACCCCTTGACCAACGAGCAATGTTATAGTTGCTGCTTCGATTGATCGATTTGTTGTAACAAAACATGCTTAGACAAAGGCTCCCTGCACCCAAAGCGAGAATCATACCCCTTGACCAACGAGCCATGTTCTAGTTGCTGCTTCGATTGATCGATTTGTTGTCACAAAACATGCTTAAACAAAGGCTCCCTGCACCCTAAGCGAGAATCATACCACGAGACCAACGAGCAATGTATTGGTTGCTGCTTTGATCGATTTGTTGTCACAAAACATGCGTAAACAAAAAGAGCTGGAAAAACTTCACAAGCAAATCACCCCAATCTACGTTGGGTAAAGGACTGATCTGGGATTAGAACAGGAGCCCTCTTCGCCAAGTAACCTCCTTTAACAACATACTGTAAAGGGCTCGTCCGGGATTCGAACCCGGGACCTCTCGCACCCGAAGCGAGAATCATACCCCTAGACCAACAAGCCATGTTCTAATTGCTGCTTCGATTGATCGATATGTTGTCACATAACATGCTTAGACAAAGGCTCCCTGCACCCTAAGCGAGAATCATACCACGAGACCAACGAGCCATGTTCTGGTTGCTGCTTTGATTAAGTTGTTGTAAAAAAAATGCGTAGACAAAAAGAGCTGGAGAAACTTCTGCAGCAAATCACCCCGATCTACATTGGGTAAAATACTGATATGGGAATAGAACAGGAGCCCTCTTCACCAAGTAACCTCCTTCAACAACATACTGTAAAGGGCTCGTCCGGGATTCGAACCCGGGACCTCTCGCACCCGAAGCGAGAATCATACCCCTAGACCAACGAGCCATGCTCTGGTTGCTGCTTTGATCGATTTGTTGTCACAAAACATGCTTAGATAAAGGCTCCCTGCACCCAAAGCGAGAATCATACACCTTGACCAACGAGCCATGTTCTAGTTGCTGCTTCGATTGATCGATTTGTTGTCACAAAACATGCTAAGACAAATAGAGAAACTCCTACAGCAAATCACCCCGATCTACGTTGGGTAAAGGACTGATTTGGGAATAGAACAGGAGCCCTCTTTGCCATGTTACCTCCTTCAACAGCATACTGTAATGGGCTCGTCCGGGATTTGAACCCAGGACCTCTGGCACCCTAAGCGAGAATCATACCCCTAGACCAACGAGCCATGTTTTGGTTGCTGCTTTGATTGATTTGTTGTCAAAAAAAAATGCTTAGACAAAGGCTCCCTGCAGCCTAAGCGAGAATCATACCCCTTGACCAACGAGCAATGTTATAGTTGCTGCTTCGATTGATCGATTTGTTGTAACAAAACATGCTTAGACAAAGGCTCCCTGCACCCAAAGCGAGAATCATACCCCTTGACCAACGAGCCATGTTCTAGTTGCTGCTTCGATTGATCGATTTGTTGTCACAAAACATGCTTAAACAAAGGCTCCCTGCACCCTAAGCGAGAATCATACCACGAGACCAACGAGCAATGTATTGGTTGCTGCTTTGATCGATTTGTTGTCACAAAACATGCGTAAACAAAAAGAGCTGGAAAAACTTCACAAGCAAATCACCCCAATCTACGTTGGGTAAAGGACTGATCTGGGATTAGAACAGGAGCCCTCTTCGCCAAGTAACCTCCTTTAACAACATACTGTAAAGGGCTCGTCCGGGATTCGAACCCGGGACCTCTCGCACCCGAAGCGAGAATCATACCCCTAGACCAACGAGCCATGCTCTGGTTGCTGCTTTGATCGATTTGTTGTCACAAAACATGCTTAGACAAAGGCTCCCTGCACCCTAAGCGAGAATCATACCCCTAGACCAACGAGCCATGTTCTGGTTGCTGCTTTGATCGATTTTTTGTCACAAAACATGCTTAGACAAAAAGAGAAACATCCGCAGCAAATCACGCCGAGCTACACTGGGTAAAGTACTGATCTGGGATTAGAACAGGAGCCCTCTTCACTAAATAACCTCCTTCAACAACCAACTGAAATGGGCTCATCCGAGATCCCGCACCCTAAGCTAGAATCATGTTCTACCAACGAGCCATGTTCTGGTTGCTGCTTTCATCGATTTGTTGTCACAAAACATGCTTAGACAAAGGCTCCCTGCACCCTAAGCGAGAATCATACCACGAGACCAACGAGCCATGTTCTGGTTGCTGCTTTCATCGATTTGTTGTCACAAAACATGCTTAAACAAAGGCTCCCTGCACCCTAAGCGAGAATCATACCACGAGACCAACGAGCAATGTATTGGTTGCTGCTTTGATCGATTTGTTGTCACAAAACATGCGTAAACAAAAAGAGCTGGAAAGACTTCTGCAGCAAATCACCCCAATCTACGTTGGGTAAAGGACTGATCTGGGATTAGAACAGGAACCCTCTTCACCAAGTAACCTCCTTCAACAACATACTGTAAAGGGCTCGTCCGGGATTTGAACCCTAGACCTCTCGCACCCGAAGCGAGAATCATACCCCTAGACCATCGAGCCATGCTCTGGTTGCTGCTTTGATCGATTTGTTGTCACAAAACATGCTTAAACAAAGGCTCCCTGCACCCGAAGCGAGAATCATACCCCTAGACCAACGAGCCATGCCCTGGTTGCTGCTTTGATCGATTTGTTGTCACAAAACATGCTTAGACAAAGGCTCCCTGCACCCAAAGCGAGAATCATACACCTTGACCAACGAGCCATGTTCTAGTTGCTGCTTCGATTGATCGATTTGTTGTCACAAAACATGCTTGGACAAAAAGAGCTGGAGAAACCTCCGCAGCAAATCACGCCGATCTACGTTGGGTAAAGGACTGATTTGGGGATAGAACAGGAGCCCTCTTTGCCAGGTTACCTCTTTCAACAGCATACTGTAAGGGGCTAGTCCAGGATTTGAACCCGGGACCTCTCGCACCCTAAGCGAGAATCATACCCCTAGACCAACGAGCCACTTTCTAGTTGTTTCTTCGATTGATCGATTTGTTGTCACAAAACATGCAACAAAGGCTCCCTGCACCCTAAGCGAGAATCATACCCCTAGACCAACGAGCCATGTTCTGGTTGCTGCTTTGATCGATTTGTTGTCACAAAACATGCTTAGACAAAAAGAAAAACTTCTGCAGCAAATCGCCCCGATCTACAATGGGTAAAGGACTGATTTGGGAATAGAACAGGAGCCCTCTTTGCCAGGTTACCTCCTTCTACAGCATACTGTAAAGGGCTCGTCCGGGATTTGAACCCTGGACCTCTCGCACCCAAAGCGAGAATCATACCCCTAGACCAACGAGCCATGTTGTAGTTGCTGCTTCGATTTATCGCCTTGTTGTCACAAAACATGCTTAGACAAAGGTTCCCTGCACCCTAAGCGAGATTCATACCACGAGACCAACGAGCCATGCTCTGGTTGCTGCTTTGATCGATTTGTTGTCACAAAACATGCTTAGACAAAAAGAGAAACTTCTGCAGCAAATCGCCCCGATCTACGATGGGTAAAGGACTGATTTGGGAATAGAACAGGAGCCCTCTTTGCCAGGTTACCTCCTTCTACAGCATATTGTAAAGGGCTCGTCCGGGATTTGAACCCGGGACCTCTCGCACCCAAAGCGAGAATCATACCCCTAGACCAACGAGCCATGTTGTAGTTGCTGCTTCGATTGATCGATTTGTTGCCACAAAACATGCTTAGACAAATAGAGAAACTTCCGCAGCAAATCACCCCGATCTTCGTTGGGTAAAGGACTGATTTGTGAATAGAACAGGAGACCTCTTTGCCATGTTACCTCCTTCACCAGCATACTGTAATGGGCTCGTCCGGGATTTGAACCCCGGACCTCTCGCACCCTAAGCGAGAATCATACCCCTAGACCAACAAGCCATGTTCTGGTTGCTGCTTTGATCAATTTGTTGTCACATAACATGCTTAGACAAAGGCTCCCTGCACCCTAAGCGAGAATCATACCACGAGACCAACGAGCCATGTTCTGGTTGCTGCTTTGATTAAGTTGTTGTAAAAAAAATGCGTAGACAAAAAGAGCTGGAGAAACTTCTGCAGCAAATCACCCCGATCTACATTGGGTAAAATACTGATATGGGAATAGAACAGGAGCCCTCTTCACCAAGTAACCTCCTTCAACAACATACTGTAAAGGGCTCGTCCGGGATTCGAACCCGGGACCTCTCGCACCCGAAGCGAGAATCATACCCCTAGACCAACGAGCCATGCTCTGGTTGCTGCTTTGATCGATTTGTTGTCACAAAACATGCTTAGATAAAGGCTCCCTGCACCCAAAGCGAGAATCATACACCTTGACCAACGAGCCATGTTCTAGTTGCTGCTTCGATTGATCGATTTGTTGTCACAAAACATGCTAAGACAAATAGAGAAACTCCTACAGCAAATCACCCCGATCTACGTTGGGTAAAGGACTGATTTGGGAATAGAACAGGAGCCCTCTTTGCCATGTTACCTCCTTCAACAGCATACTGTAATGGGCTCGTCCGGGATATGAACCCAGGACCTCTGGCACCCTAAGCGAGAATCATACCCCTAGACCAACGAGCCATGTTTTGGTTGCTGCTTTGATTGATTTGTTGTCAAAAAAAAATGCTTAGACAAAGGCTCCCTGCAGCCTAAGCGAGAATCATACCCCTTGACCAACGAGCAATGTTATAGTTGCTGCTTCGATTGATCGATTTGTTGTAACAAAACATGCTTAGACAAAGGCTCCCTGCACCCAAAGCGAGAATCATACCCCTTGACCAACGAGCCATGTTCTAGTTGCTGCTTCGATTGATCGATTTGTTGTCACAAAACATGCTTAAACAAAGGCTCCCTGCACCCTAAGCGAGAATCATACCACGAGACCAACGAGCAATGTATTGGTTGCTGCTTTGATCGATTTGTTGTCACAAAACATGCGTAAACAAAAAGAGCTGGAAAAACTTCACAAGCAAATCACCCCAATCTACGTTGGGTAAAGGACTGATCTGGGATTAGAACAGGAGCCCTCTTCGCCAAGTAACCTCCTTTAACAACATACTGTAAAGGGCTCGTCCGGGATTCGAACCCGGGACCTCTCGCACCCGAAGCGAGAATCATACCCCTAGACCAACAAGCCATGTTCTAATTGCTGCTTCGATTGATCGATATGTTGTCACATAACATGCTTAGACAAAGGCTCCCTGCACCCTAAGCGAGAATCATACCACGAGACCAACGAGCCATGTTCTGGTTGCTGCTTTGATTAAGTTGTTGTAAAAAAAATGCGTAGACAAAAAGAGCTGGAGAAACTTCTGCAGCAAATCACCCCGATCTACATTGGGTAAAATACTGATATGGGAATAGAACAGGAGCCCTCTTCACCAAGTAACCTCCTTCAACAACATACTGTAAAGGGCTCGTCCGGGATTCGAACCCGGGACCTCTCGCACCCGAAGCGAGAATCATACCCCTAGACCAACGAGCCATGCTCTGGTTGCTGCTTTGATCGATTTGTTGTCACAAAACATGCTTAGATAAAGGCTCCCTGCACCCAAAGCGAGAATCATACACCTTGACCAACGAGCCATGTTCTAGTTGCTGCTTCGATTGATCGATTTGTTGTCACAAAACATGCTAAGACAAATAGAGAAACTCCTACAGCAAATCACCCCGATCTACGTTGGGTAAAGGACTGATTTGGGAATAGAACAGGAGCCCTCTTTGCCATGTTACCTCCTTCAACAGCATACTGTAATGGGCTCGTCCGGGATTTGAACCCAGGACCTCTGGCACCCTAAGCGAGAATCATACCCCTAGACCAACGAGCCATGTTTTGGTTGCTGCTTTGATTGATTTGTTGTCAAAAAAAAATGCTTAGACAAAGGCTCCCTGCAGCCTAAGCGAGAATCATACCCCTTGACCAACGAGCAATGTTATAGTTGCTGCTTCGATTGATCGATTTGTTGTAACAAAACATGCTTAGACAAAGGCTCCCTGCACCCAAAGCGAGAATCATACCCCTTGACCAACGAGCCATGTTCTAGTTGCTGCTTCGATTGATCGATTTGTTGTCACAAAACATGCTTAAACAAAGGCTCCCTGCACCCTAAGCGAGAATCATACCACGAGACCAACGAGCAATGTATTGGTTGCTGCTTTGATCGATTTGTTGTCACAAAACATGCGTAAACAAAAAGAGCTGGAAAAACTTCACAAGCAAATCACCCCAATCTACGTTGGGTAAAGGACTGATCTGGGATTAGAACAGGAGCCCTCTTCGCCAAGTAACCTCCTTTAACAACATACTGTAAAGGGCTCGTCCGGGATTCGAACCCGGGACCTCTCGCACCCGAAGCGAGAATCATACCCCTAGACCAACGAGCCATGCTCTGGTTGCTGCTTTGATCGATTTGTTGTCACAAAACATGCTTAGACAAAGGCTCCCTGCACCCTAAGCGAGAATCATACCCCTAGACCAACGAGCCATGTTCTGGTTGCTGCTTTGATCGATTTTTTGTCACAAAACATGCTTAGACAAAAAGAGAAACATCCGCAGCAAATCACGCCGAGCTACACTGGGTAAAGTACTGATCTGGGATTAGAACAGGAGCCCTCTTCACTAAATAACCTCCTTCAACAACCAACTGAAATGGGCTCATCCGAGATCCCGCACCCTAAGCTAGAATCATGTTCTACCAACGAGCCATGTTCTGGTTGCTGCTTTCATCGATTTGTTGTCACAAAACATGCTTAGACAAAGGCTCCCTGCACCCTAAGCGAGAATCATACCACGAGACCAACGAGCCATGTTCTGGTTGCTGCTTTCATCGATTTGTTGTCACAAAACATGCTTAAACAAAGGCTCCCTGCACCCTAAGCGAGAATCATACCACGAGACCAACGAGCAATGTATTGGTTGCTGCTTTGATCGATTTGTTGTCACAAAACATGCGTAAACAAAAAGAGCTGGAAAGACTTCTGCAGCAAATCACCCCAATCTACGTTGGGTAAAGGACTGATCTGGGATTAGAACAGGAACCCTCTTCACCAAGTAACCTCCTTCAACAACATACTGTAAAGGGCTCGTCCGGGATTTGAACCCTAGACCTCTCGCACCCGAAGCGAGAATCATACCCCTAGACCATCGAGCCATGCTCTGGTTGCTGCTTTGATCGATTTGTTGTCACAAAACATGCTTAAACAAAGGCTCCCTGCACCCGAAGCGAGAATCATACCCCTAGACCAACGAGCCATGCCCTGGTTGCTGCTTTGATCGATTTGTTGTCACAAAACATGCTTAGACAAAGGCTCCCTGCACCCAAAGCGAGAATCATACACCTTGACCAACGAGCCATGTTCTAGTTGCTGCTTCGATTGATCGATTTGTTGTCACAAAACATGCTTGGACAAAAAGAGCTGGAGAAACCTCCGCAGCAAATCACGCCGATCTACGTTGGGTAAAGGACTGATTTGGGGATAGAACAGGAGCCCTCTTTGCCAGGTTACCTCTTTCAACAGCATACTGTAAGGGGCTAGTCCAGGATTTGAACCCGGGACCTCTCGCACCCTAAGCGAGAATCATACCCCTAGACCAACGAGCCACTTTCTAGTTGTTTCTTCGATTGATCGATTTGTTGTCACAAAACATGCAACAAAGGCTCCCTGCACCCTAAGCGAGAATCATACCCCTAGACCAACGAGCCATGTTCTGGTTGCTGCTTTGATCGATTTGTTGTCACAAAACATGCTTAGACAAAAAGAAAAACTTCTGCAGCAAATCGCCCCGATCTACAATGGGTAAAGGACTGATTTGGGAATAGAACAGGAGCCCTCTTTGCCAGGTTACCTCCTTCTACAGCATACTGTAAAGGGCTCGTCCGGGATTTGAACCCTGGACCTCTCGCACCCAAAGCGAGAATCATACCCCTAGACCAACGAGCCATGTTGTAGTTGCTGCTTCGATTTATCGCCTTGTTGTCACAAAACATGCTTAGACAAAGGTTCCCTGCACCCTAAGCGAGATTCATACCACGAGACCAACGAGCCATGCTCTGGTTGCTGCTTTGATCGATTTGTTGTCACAAAACATGCTTAGACAAAAAGAGAAACTTCTGCAGCAAATCGCCCCGATCTACGATGGGTAAAGGACTGATTTGGGAATAGAACAGGAGCCCTCTTTGCCAGGTTACCTCCTTCTACAGCATATTGTAAAGGGCTCGTCCGGGATTTGAACCCGGGACCTCTCGCACCCAAAGCGAGAATCATACCCCTAGACCAACGAGCCATGTTGTAGTTGCTGCTTCGATTGATCGATTTGTTGCCACAAAACATGCTTAGACAAATAGAGAAACTTCCGCAGCAAATCACCCCGATCTTCGTTGGGTAAAGGACTGATTTGTGAATAGAACAGGAGACCTCTTTGCCATGTTACCTCCTTCACCAGCATACTGTAATGGGCTCGTCCGGGATTTGAACCCCGGACCTCTCGCACCCTAAGCGAGAATCATACCCCTAGACCAACAAGCCATGTTCTGGTTGCTGCTTTGATCAATTTGTTGTCACAAAACATGCTTAGACAAAGGCTCCCTGCACCCTAAGCGAGAATCATACCCCTAGACCAACAAGCCATGTTCTGGTTGCTGCTTTGATCGATTTGTTGTCACAAAACATGCTTAGACAAAGGCTCCCTGCACCCTAAGCGAGAATCATACCCCTAGACCAACGAGCCATGTTCTGGTTGCTGCTTTGATCGATTTGTTGTCACAAAACATGCTTGGACAAAAAGAGCTGGAGAAACTTCCGCAGCAAATCACGCCGATCTACGTTGGGTAAAGGACTGATTTGGGGATAGAACAGGAGCCCTCTTTGCCAGGTTACCTCTTTCAACAGCATACTGTAAGGGGCTCGTCCGGGATTTGAACCCGGGACCTCTCGCACCCAAAGCGAGAATCATACACCTAGACCAACGAGCCATGTTGTAGTTGCTGCTTCGATTGATCGCCTTGTTGTCACAAAACATGCTTAGACAAAGGCTCCCTGCACCCTAAGCGAGAATCATACCCCTAGACCAACGAGCCATGTTCTGGTTGCTGCTTTGATCGATTTTTTGTCACAAAACATGCTTAGACAAAAAGAGCTGGAGGAACTTCTGCAGCAAATCACCCCGATCTACGTTGGGTAAAGGACTGATCTGGGATTAGAACAGGAGCCCTCTTCACTAAATAACCTCCTTCAACAACCTACTGTAGTGGGCTCATCCGAGATCCCGCACCCTAAGCTAGAATCATACCCCTAGACCAACGAGCCATGTTCTAGTTGCTGCTTCGATTGATCGATTTGTTGTCACAAAACATGCTAAAACAAATAGAGAAACTTCTACAGCAAATCACCCCGATCTACGTTGGGTAAAGGAATGATTTGGGAATAGAACAGGTGCCCTCTTTGCCACATTACCTCCTTCAACAGTATACTGCAATGGGCTCGTACGGGATTTGTACCCCGGACCTCTCGCACCTTAAGCGAGAACCATACCCCTAGACCAACAAGCCATGCTCTGGTTGCTGCTTTGATAGATTTGTTGTAACCAAACATGCTTAGACAAAGGCTCCCTGCAGCCTAAGCGAGAATCATACCCCTTGACCAACGAGCAATGTTATAGTTGCTGCTTCGATTGATCGATTTGTTGTAACAAAACATGCTTAGACAAAGGCTCCCTGCACCCAAAGCGAGAATCATACCCCTTGACCAACGAGCCATGTTCTAGTTGCTGCTTCGATTGATCGATTTGTTGTCACCAAACATGCTTAAACAAAGGCTCCCTGCACCCTAAGCGAGAATCATACCACGAGACCAACGAGCAATGTATTGGTTGCTGCTTTGATCGATTTGTTGTCACAAAACATGCGTAAACAAAAAGAGCTGGAAAAACTTCACAAGCAAATCACCCCAATCTACGTTGGGTAAAGGACTGATCTGGGATTAGAACAGGAGCCCTCTTCGCCAAGTAACCTCCTTTAACAACAGACTGTAAAGGGCTCGTCCGGGATTCGAACCCGGGACCTCTCGCACCCGAAGCGAGAATCATACCCCTAGACCAACGAGCCATGCTCTGGTTGCTGCTTTGATCGATTTGTTGTCACAAAACATGCTTAGACAAAGGCTCCCTGCACCCTAAGCGAGAATCATACCCCTAGACCAACGAGCCATGTTCTGGTTGCTGCTTTGATCGATTTTTTGTCACAAAACATGCTTAGACAAAAAGAGAAACATCCGCAGCAAATCACGCCGAGCTACACTGGGTAAAGTACTGATCTGGGATTAGAACAGGAGCCCTCTTCACTAAATAACCTTTTTCAACAACCAACTGAAATGGGCTCATCCGAGATCCCGCACCCTAAGCTAGAATCATGTTCTACCAACGAGCCATGTTCTGGTTGCTGCTTTCATCGATTTGTTGTCACAAAACATGCTTAGACAAAGGCTCCCTGCACCCTAAGCGAGAATCATACCACGAGACCAACGAGCCATGTTCTGGTTGCTGCTTTCATCGATTTGTTGTCACAAAACATGCTTAAACAAAGGCTCCCTGCACCCTAAGCGAGAATCATACCACGAGACCAACGAGCAATGTATTGGTTGCTGCTTTGATCGATTTGTTGTCACAAAACATGCGTAAACAAAAAGAGCTGGAAAGACTTCTGCAGCAAATCACCCCAATCTACGTTGGGTAAAGGACTGATCTGGGATTAGAACAGGAACCCTCTTCACCAAGTAACCTCCTTCAACAACATACTGTAAAGGGCTCGTCCGGGATTTGAACCCTAGACCTCTCGCACCCGAAGCGAGAATCATACCCCTAGACCATCGAGCCATGCTCTGGTTGCTGCTTTGATCGATTTGTTGTCACAAAACATGCTTAAACAAAGGCTCCCTGCACCCGAAGCGAGAATCATACCCCTAGACCAACGAGCCATGCCCTGGTTGCTGCTTTGATCGATTTGTTGTCACAAAACATGCTTAGACAAAGGCTCCCTGCACCCAAAGCGAGAATCATACACCTTGACCAACGAGCCATGTTCTAGTTGCTGCTTCGATTGATCGATTTGTTGTCACAAAACATGCTTGGACAAAAAGAGCTGGAGAAACCTCCGCAGCAAATCACGCCGATCTACGTTGGGTAAAGGACTGATTTGGGGATAGAACAGGAGCCCTCTTTGCCAGGTTACCTCTTTCAACAGCATACTGTAAGGGGCTAGTCCAGGATTTGAACCCGGGACCTCTCGCACCCTAAGCGAGAATCATACCCCTAGACCAACGAGCCACTTTCTAGTTGTTTCTTCGATTGATCGATTTGTTGTCACAAAACATGCAACAAAGGCTCCCTGCACCCTAAGCGAGAATCATACCCCTAGACCAACGAGCCATGTTCTGGTTGCTGCTTTGATCGATTTGTTGTCACAAAACATGCTTAGACAAAAAGAAAAACTTCTGCAGCAAATCGCCCCGATCTACAATGGGTAAAGGACTGATTTGGGAATAGAACAGGAGCCCTCTTTGCCAGGTTACCTCCTTCTACAGCATACTGTAAAGGGCTCGTCCGGGATTTGAACCCTGGACCTCTCGCACCCAAAGCGAGAATCATACCCCTAGACCAACGAGCCATGTTGTAGTTGCTGCTTCGATTTATCGCCTTGTTGTCACAAAACATGCTTAGACAAAGGTTCCCTGCACCCTAAGCGAGATTCATACCACGAGACCAACGAGCCATGCTCTGGTTGCTGCTTTGATCGATTTGTTGTCACAAAACATGCTTAGACAAAAAGAGAAACTTCTGCACCAAATCGCCCCGATCTACGATGGGTAAAGGACTGATTTGGGAATAGAACAGGAGCCCTCTTTGCCAGGTTACCTCCTTCTACAGCATATTGTAAAGGGCTCGTCCGGGATTTGAACCCGGGACCTCTCGCACCCAAAGCGAGAATCATACCCCTAGACCAACGAGCCATGTTGTAGTTGCTGCTTCGATTGATCGATTTGTTGCCACAAAACATGCTTAGACAAATAGAGAAACTTCCGCAGCAAATCACCCCGATCTTCGTTGGGTAAAGGACTGATTTGTGAATAGAACAGGAGACCTCTTTGCCATGTTACCTCCTTCACCAGCATACTGTAATGGGCTCGTCCGGGATTTGAACCCCGGACCTCTCGCACCCTAAGCGAGAATCATGCCCCTAGACCAACAAGCCATGTTCTGGTTGCTGCTTTGATCAATTTGTTGTCACAAAACATGCTTAGACAAAGGCTCCCTGCACCCTAAGCGAGAATCATACCCCTAGACCAACAAGCCATGTTCTGGTTGCTGCTTTGATCGATTTGTTGTCACAAAACATGCTTAGACAAAGGCTCCCTGCACCCTAAGCGAGAATCATACCCCTAGACCAACGAGCCATGTTCTGGTTGCTGCTTTGATCGATTTGTTGTCACAAAACATGCTTGGACAAAAAGAGCTGGAGAAACTTCCGCAGCAAATCACGCCGATCTACGTTGGGTAAAGGACTGATTTGGGGATAGAACAGGAGCCCTCTTTGCCAGGTTACCTCTTTCAACAGCATACTGTAAGGGGCTCGTCCGGGATTTGAACCCGGGACCTCTCGCACCCTAAGCGAGAATCATACCCCTAGACCAACGAGCCACTTTCTAGTTGTTTCTTCGATTGATCGATTTGTTGTCACAAAACATGCTTACACAAAGGCTCCCTGCACCCTAAGCGAGATTCATACCCCTAGACCAACGAGCCATGTTCTGGTTGCTGCTTTGATCGATTTTTTGTCACAAAACATGCTTAGACAAAAAGAGCTGGAGGAACTTCTGCAGCAAATCACCCCGATCTACGTTGGGTAAAGGACTGATCTGGGATTAGAACAGGAGCCCTCTTCACTAAATAACCTCCTTCAACAACCTACTGTAGTGGGCTCATCCGAGATCCCGCACCCTAAGCTAGAATCATACCCCTAGACCAACGAGCCATGTTCTAGTTGCTGCTTCGATTGATCGATTTGTTGTCACAAAACATGCTAAAACAAATAGAGAAACTTCTACAGCAAATCACCCCGATCTACGTTGGGTAAAGGAATGATTTGGGAATAGAACAGGTGCCCTCTTTGCCACATTACCTCCTTCAACAGTATACTGCAATGGGCTCGTACGGGATTTGTACCCCGGACCTCTCGCACCTTAAGCGAGAATCATACCCCTAGACCAACGAGCCATGCTCTGGTTGCTGCTTTGATAGATTTGTTGTAACCAAACATGCTTAGACAAAAAGAGAAATTTCCAAAGCAAATCACGCCGATCTACATTGGGTAAAGGACTGATTTGGGAATAGAACAGGTGCCCTCTTTGCCAGGTTACCTCTTTCAACAGCATACTGTAACGGTCTCGTCCGGGATTTGAACCCAGGACCTCTCTCGCACCGTAAGCAAGAATCATACCCCTAGACCAACAAGCCATGTTCTAATTGCTGCTTCGATTGATCGATATGTTGTCACATAACATGCTTAGACAAAGGCTCCCTGCACCCTAAGCGAGAATCATACCACGAGACCAACGAGCCATGTTCTGGTTGCTGCTTTGATTAAGTTGTTGTAAAAAAAATGCGTAGACAAAAAGAGCTGGAGAAACTTCTGCAGCAAATCACCCCGATCTACATTGGGTAAAATACTGATATGGGAATAGAACAGGAGCCCTCTTCACCAAGTAACCTCCTTCAACAACATACTGTAAAGGGCTCGTCCGGGATTCGAACCCGGGACCTCTCGCACCCGAAGCGAGAATCATACCCCTAGACCAACGAGCCATGCTCTGGTTGCTGCTTTGATCGATTTGTTGTCACAAAACATGCTTAGATAAAGGCTCCCTGCACCCAAAGCGAGAATCATACACCTTGACCAACGAGCCATGTTCTAGTTGCTGCTTCGATTGATCGATTTGTTGTCACAAAACATGCTAAGACAAATAGAGAAACTCCTACAGCAAATCACCCCGATCTACGTTGGGTAAAGGACTGATTTGGGAATAGAACAGGAGCCCTCTTTGCCATGTTACCTCCTTCAACAGCATACTGTAATGGGCTCGTCCGGGATTTGAACCCAGGACCTCTGGCACCCTAAGCGAGAATCATACCCCTAGACCAACGAGCCATGTTTTGGTTGCTGCTTTGATTGATTTGTTGTCAAAAAAAAATGCTTAGACAAAGGCTCCCTGCAGCCTAAGCGAGAATCATACCCCTTGACCAACGAGCAATGTTATAGTTGCTGCTTCGATTGATCGATTTGTTGTAACAAAACATGCTTAGACAAAGGCTCCCTGCACCCAAAGCGAGAATCATACCCCTTGACCAACGAGCCATGTTCTAGTTGCTGCTTCGATTGATCGATTTGTTGTCACAAAACATGCTTAAACAAAGGCTCCCTGCACCCTAAGCGAGAATCATACCACGAGACCAACGAGCAATGTATTGGTTGCTGCTTTGATCGATTTGTTGTCACAAAACATGCGTAAACAAAAAGAGCTGGAAAAACTTCACAAGCAAATCACCCCAATCTACGTTGGGTAAAGGACTGATCTGGGATTAGAACAGGAGCCCTCTTCGCCAAGTAACCTCCTTTAACAACATACTGTAAAGGGCTCGTCCGGGATTCGAACCCGGGACCTCTCGCACCCGAAGCGAGAATCATACCCCTAGACCAACGAGCCATGCTCTGGTTGCTGCTTTGATCGATTTGTTGTCACAAAACATGCTTAGACAAAGGCTCCCTGCACCCTAAGCGAGAATCATACCCCTAGACCAACGAGCCATGTTCTGGTTGCTGCTTTGATCGATTTTTTGTCACAAAACATGCTTGGACAAAAAGAGAAACATCCGCAGCAAATCACGCCGAGCTACACTGGGTAAAGTACTGATCTGGGATTAGAACAGGAGCCCTCTTCACTAAATAACCTCCTTCAACAACCAACTGAAATGGGCTCATCCGAGATCCCGCACCCTAAGCTAGAATCATGTTCTACCAACGAGCCATGTTCTGGTTGCTGCTTTCATCGATTTGTTGTCACAAAACATGCTTAGACAAAGGCTCCCTGCACCCTAAGCGAGAATCATACCACGAGACCAACGAGCCATGTTCTGGTTGCTGCTTTCATCGATTTGTTGTCACAAAACATGCTTAAACAAAGGCTCCCTGCACCCTAAGCGAGAATCATACCACGAGACCAACGAGCAATGTATTGGTTGCTGCTTTGATCGATTTGTTGTCACAAAACATGCGTAAACAAAAAGAGCTGGAAAGACTTCTGCAGCAAATCACCCCAATCTACGTTGGGTAAAGGACTGATCTGGGATTAGAACAGGAACCCTCTTCACCAAGTAACCTCCTTCAACAACATACTGTAAAGGGCTCGTCCGGGATTTGAACCCTAGACCTCTCGCACCCGAAGCGAGAATCATACCCCTAGACCATCGAGCCATGCTCTGGTTGCTGCTTTGATCGATTTGTTGTCACAAAACATGCTTAAACAAAGGCTCCCTGCACCCGAAGCGAGAATCATACCCCTAGACCAACGAGCCATGCCCTGGTTGCTGCTTTGATCGATTTGTTGTCACAAAACATGCTTAGACAAAGGCTCCCTGCACCCAAAGCGAGAATCATACACCTTGACCAACGAGCCATGTTCTAGTTGCTGCTTCGATTGATCGATTTGTTGTCACAAAACATGCTTGGACAAAAAGAGCTGGAGAAACCTCCGCAGCAAATCACGCCGATCTACGTTGGGTAAAGGACTGATTTGGGGATAGAACAGGAGCCCTCTTTGCCAGGTTACCTCTTTCAACAGCATACTGTAAGGGGCTAGTCCAGGATTTGAACCCGGGACCTCTCGCACCCTAAGCGAGAATCATACCCCTAGACCAACGAGCCACTTTCTAGTTGTTTCTTCGATTGATCGATTTGTTGTCACAAAACATGCAACAAAGGCTCCCTGCACCCTAAGCGAGAATCATACCCCTAGACCAACGAGCCATGTTCTGGTTGCTGCTTTGATCGATTTGTTGTCACAAAACATGCTTAGACAAAAAGAAAAACTTCTGCAGCAAATCGCCCCGATCTACAATGGGTAAAGGACTGATTTGGGAATAGAACAAGAGCCCTCTTTGCCAGGTTACCTCCTTCTACAGCATACTGTAAAGGGCTCGTCCGGGATTTGAACCCTGGACCTCTCGCACCCAAAGCGAGAATCATACCCCTAGACCAACGAGCCATGTTGTAGTTGCTGCTTCGATTTATCGCCTTGTTGTCACAAAACATGCTTAGACAAAGGTTCCCTGCACCCTAAGCGAGATTCATACCACGAGACCAACGAGCCATGCTCTGGTTGCTGCTTTGATCGATTTGTTGTCACAAAACATGCTTAGACAAAAAGAGAAACTTCTGCAGCAAATCGCCCCGATCTACGATGGGTAAAGGACTGATTTGGGAATAGAACAGGAGCCCTCTTTGCCAGGTTACCTCCTTCTACAGCATATTGTAAAGGGCTCGTCCGGGATTTGAACCCGGGACCTCTCGCACCCAAAGCGAGAATCATACCCCTAGACCAACGAGCCATGTTGTAGTTGCTGCTTCGATTGATCGATTTGTTGCCACAAAACATGCTTAGACAAATAGAGAAACTTCCGCAGCAAATCACCCCGATCTTCGTTGGGTAAAGGACTGATTTGTGAATAGAACAGGAGACCTCTTTGCCATGTTACCTCCTTCACCAGCATACTGTAATGGGCTCGTCCGGGATTTGAACCCCGGACCTCTCGCACCCTAAGCGAGAATCATACCCCTACACCAACAAGCCATGTTCTGGTTGTTGCTTTGATCAATTTGTTGTCACAAAACATGCTTAGACAAAGGCTCCCTGCACCCTAAGCGAGAATCATACCCCTAGACCAACAAGCCATGTTCTGGTTGCTGCTTTGATCGATTTGTTGTCACAAAACATGCTTAGACAAAGGCTCCCTGCACCCTAAGCGAGAATCATACCCCTAGACCAACGAGCCATGTTCTGGTTGCTGCTTTGATCGATTTTTTGTCACAAAACATGCTTAGACAAAAAGAGCTGGAGGAACTTCTGCAGCAAATCACCCCGATCTACGTTGGGTAAAGGACTGATCTGGGATTAGAACAGGAGCCCTCTTCACTAAATAACCTCCTTCAACAACCTACTGTAGTGGGCTCATCCGAGATCCCGCACCCTAAGCTAGAATCATACCCCTAGACCAACGAGCCATGTTCTAGTTGCTGCTTCGATTGATCGATTTGTTGTCACAAAACATGCTAAAACAAATAGAGAAACTTCTACAGCAAATCACCCCGATCTACGTTGGGTAAAGGAATGATTTGGGAATAGAACAGGTGCCCTCTTTGCCACATTACCTCCTTCAACAGTATACTGCAATGGGCTCGCACGGGATTTGTACCCCGGACCTCTCGCACCTTAAGCGAGAATCATACCCCTAGACCAACGAGCCATGCTCTGGTTGCTGCTTTGATAGATTTGTTGTAACCAAACATGCTTAGACAAAAAGAGAAATTTCCAAAGCAAATCACGCCGATCTACATTGGGTAAAGGACTGATTTGGGAATAGAACAGGTGCCCTCTTTGCCAGGTTACCTCTTTCAACAGCATACTGTAACGGTCTCGTCCAGGATTTGAACCCAGGACCTCTCTCGCACCGTAAGCAAGAATCATACCCCTAGACCAACAAGCCATGTTCTAATTGCTGCTTTGATTGATCGATATGTTGTCACATAACATGCTTAGACAAAGGCTCCCTGCACCCTAAGCGAGAATCATACCACGAGACCAACGAGCCATGTTCTGGTTGCTGCTTTGATTAAGTTGTTGTAAAAAAAATGCGTAGACAAAAAGAGCTGGAGAAACTTCTGCAGCAAATCACCCCGATCTACATTGGGTAAAATACTGATATGGGAATAGAACAGGAGCCCTCTTCACCAAGTAACCTCCTTCAACAACATACTGTAAAGGGCTCGTCCGGGATTCGAACCCGGGACCTCTCGCACCCGAAGCGAGAATCATACCCCTAGACCAACGAGCCATGCTCTGGTTGCTGCTTTGATCGATTTGTTGTCACAAAACATGCTTAGATAAAGGCTCCCTGCACCCAAAGCGAGAATCATACACCTTGACCAACGAGCCATGTTCTAGTTGCTGCTTCGATTGATCGATTTGTTGTCACAAAACATGCTAAGACAAATAGAGAAACTCCTACAGCAAATCACCCCGATCTACGTTGGGTAAAGGACTGATTTGGGAATAGAACAGGAGCCCTCTTTGCCATGTTACCTCCTTCAACAGCATACTGTAATGGGCTCGTCCGGGATTTGAACCCAGGACCTCTGGCACCCTAAGCGAGAATCATACCCCTAGACCAACGAGCCATGTTTTGGTTGCTGCTTTGATTGATTTGTTGTCAAAAAAAAATGCTTAGACAAAGGCTCCCTGCAGCCTAAGCGAGAATCATACCCCTTGACCAACGAGCAATGTTATAGTTGCTGCTTCGATTGATCGATTTGTTGTAACAAAACATGCTTAGACAAAGGCTCCCTGCACCCAAAGCGAGAATCATACCCCTTGACCAACGAGCCATGTTCTAGTTGCTGCTTCGATTGATCGATTTGTTGTCACAAAACATGCTTAAACAAAGGCTCCCTGCACCCTAAGCGAGAATCATACCACGAGACCAACGAGCAATGTATTGGTTGCTGCTTTGATCGATTTGTTGTCACAAAACATGCGTAAACAAAAAGAGCTGGAAAAACTTCACAAGCAAATCACCCCAATCTACGTTGGGTAAAGGACTGATCTGGGATTAGAACAGGAGCCCTCTTCGCCAAGTAACCTCCTTTAACAACATACTGTAAAGGGCTCGTCCGGGATTCGAACCCGGGACCTCTCGCACCCGAAGCGAGAATCATACCCCTAGACCAACGAGCCATGCTCTGGTTGCTGCTTTGATCGATTTGTTGTCACAAAACATGCTTAGACAAAGGCTCCCTGCACCCTAAGCGAGAATCATACCCCTAGACCAACGAGCCATGTTCTGGTTGCTGCTTTGATCGATTTTTTGTCACAAAACATGCTTAGACAAAAAGAGAAACATCCGCAGCAAATCACGCCGAGCTACACTGGGTAAAGTACTGATCTGGGATTAGAACAGGAGCCCTCTTCACTAAATAACCTCCTTCAACAACCAACTGAAATGGGCTCATCCGAGATCCCGCACCCTAAGCTAGAATCATGTTCTACCAACGAGCCATGTTCTGGTTGCTGCTTTCATCGATTTGTTGTCACAAAACATGCTTAGACAAAGGCTCCCTGCACCCTAAGCGAGAATCATACCACGAGACCAACGAGCCATGTTCTGGTTGCTGCTTTCATCGATTTGTTGTCACAAAACATGCTTAAACAAAGGCTCCCTGCACCCTAAGCGAGAATCATACCACGAGACCAACGAGCAATGTATTGGTTGCTGCTTTGATCGATTTGTTGTCACAAAACATGCGTAAACAAAAAGAGCTGGAAAGACTTCTGCAGCAAATCACCCCAATCTACGTTGGGTAAAGGACTGATCTGGGATTAGAACAGGAACCCTCTTCACCAAGTAACCTCCTTCAACAACATACTGTAAAGGGCTCGTCCGGGATTTGAACCCTAGACCTCTCGCACCCGAAGCGCGAATCATACCCCTAGACCATCGAGCCATGCTCTGGTTGCTGCTTTGATCGATTTGTTGTCACAAAACATGCTTAAACAAAGGCTCCCTGCACCCGAAGCGAGAATCATACCCCTAGACCAACGAGCCATGCCCTGGTTGCTGCTTTGATCGATTTGTTGTCACAAAACATGCTTAGACAAAGGCTCCCTGCACCCAAAGCGAGAATCATACACCTTGACCAACGAGCCATGTTCTAGTTGCTGCTTCGATTGATCGATTTGTTGTCACAAAACATGCTTACACAAAGGCTTCCTGCACCCTAAGCAAAAATCATACCACGAGACCAACGAGCCATGTTCTGGTTGCTGCTTTGATCGATTTTTTGTCACAAAACATGCTTAGACAAAAAGAGAAACATCCGCAGCAAATCACGCCGAGCTACACTGGGTAAAGTACTGATCTGGGATTAGAACAGGAGCCCTCTTCACTAAATAACCTCCTTCAACAACCAACTGAAATGGGCTCATCCGAGATCCCGCACCCTAAGCTGGAATCATGTTCTACCAACGAGCCATGTTCTGGTTGCTGCTTTCATCGATTTGTTGTCACAAAACATGCTTAAACAAAAGCTCCCTGCACCCTAAGCGAGAATCATACCACGAGACCAATGAGCCATGTTCTGGTTGCTGCTTTGATCGATTTGTTGTCAGAAAAAATGCTTAGACAAAAAGAGCTGGAGGAACTTCTGCAGCAAATCACCCCGATCTACGTTGGGTAAAGGACTGATTTGGGAATAGAACAGGAGCCTTCTTTGACAGGTTACCTCCTTCTACAGCATACTATAATGGGCTCGTCCGGGATTTGAACCCGGGACCTCTCGCACCCTAAGCGAGAATCATACCCCTAGACCAACGAGCCACTTTCTAGTTGTTTCTTCGATTGATCGATTTGTTGTCACAAAACATGCTTAGACAAAGGTTCACTGCACCCTAAGCGAGATTCATACCACGAGACCAACGAGCCATGCTCTGGTTGCTGCTTTGATCGATTTGTTGTCACAAAACATGCTTAGACAAAAAGAAAAACTTCTGCAGCAAATCGCCCCGATCTACGATGGGTAAAGGACTGATTTGGGAATAGAACAGGAGCCCTCTTTGCCAGGTTACCTCCTTCTACAGCATACTGTAAAGGGCTCGTCCGGGATTTGAACCCGGGACCTCTCGCACCCAAAGCGAGAATCATACCCCTAGACCAACGAGCCATGTTGTAGTTGCTGCTTCGATTCATCGCCTTGTTGTCACAAAACATGCTTAGACAAAGGCTCCCTGCACCCTAAGCGAGAATCATACCCCTAGACCAACAAGCCATGTTCTGGTTGCTGCTTTGATCGATTTGTTGTCACAAAACATGCTTAGACAAAGGCTCCCTGCACCCTAAGCGAGAATCATACCCCTAGACCAACGAGCCATGTTCTGGTTGCTGCTTTGATCGATTTGTTGTCACAAAACATGCTTGGACAAAAAGAGCTGGAGAAATTTCCGCAGCAATTCACGTCGATCTACGTTGGGTAAAGGACTGATTTGGGGATAGAACAGGAGCCCTCTTTGCCAGGCAACCTCTTTCAACAGCATACTGTAAGGGGCTCGTCCGGGATTTGAACCCGGGACCTCTCGCACCCAAAGCGAGAATCATACCCCTAGACCAACGAGCCATGTTGTAGTTGCTGCTTCGATTGATCGCCTTGTTGTCACAAAACATCCTTAGACAAAGGCTCCCTGCACCCTAAGCGAGAATCATACCCCTAGACCAACAAGCCATGTTCTGGTTGCTGCTTTGATCGATTTGTTGTCACAAAACATGCTTAGACAAAGGCTCCCTGCAGCCTAAGCGAGAATCATACCCCTTGACCAACGAGCAATGTTATAGTTGCTGCTTCGATTGATCGATTTGTTGTAACAAAACATGCTTAGACAAAGGCTCCCTGCACCCAAAGCGAGAATCATACCCCTTGACCAACGAGCCATGTTCTAGTTGCTGCTTCGATTGATCGATTTGTTGTCACAAAACATGCTTAAACAAAGGCTCCCTGCACCCTAAGCGAGAATCATACCACGAGACGAACGAGCAATGTATTGGTTGCTGCTTTGATCGATTTGTTGTCACAAAACATGCGTAAACAAAAAGAGCTGGAAAAACTTCACAAGCAAATCACCCCAATCTACGTTGGGTAAAGGACTGATCTGGGATTAGAACAGGAGCCCTCTTCGCCAAGTAACCTCCTTTAACAACATATTGTAAAGGGCTCGTCCGGGATTCGAACCCGGGACCTCTCGCACCCGAAGCGAGAATCATACCCCTAGACCAACGAGCCATGCTCTGGTTGCTGCTTTGATCGATTTGTTGTCACAAAACATGCTTAGACAAAGGCTCCCTGCACCCTAAGCGAGAATCATACCCCTAGACCAACGAGCCATGTTCTGGTTGCTGCTTTGATCGATTTTTTGTCACAAAACATGCTTGGACAAAAAGAGAAACATCCGCAGCAAATCACGCCGAGCTACACTGGGTAAAGTACTGATCTGGGATTAGAACAGGAGCCCTCTTCACTAAATAACCTCCTTCAACAACCAACTGAAATGGGCTCATCCGAGATCCCGCACCCTAAGCTAGAATCATGTTCTACCAACGAGCCATGTTCTGGTTGCTGCTTTCATCGATTTGTTGTCACAAAACATGCTTAGACAAAGGCTCCCTGCACCCTAAGCGAGAATCATACCACGAGACCAACGAGCCATGTTCTGGTTGCTGCTTTCATCGATTTGTTGTCACAAAACATGCTTAAACAAAGGCTCCCTGCACCCTAAGCGAGAATCATACCACGAGACCAACGAGCAATGTATTGGTTGCTGCTTTGATCGATTTGTTGTCACAAAACATGCGTAAACAAAAAGAGCTGGAAAGACTTCTGCAGCAAATCACCCCAATCTACGTTGGGTAAAGGACTGATCTGGGATTAGAACAGGAACCCTCTTCACCAAGTAACCTCCTTCAACAACATACTGTAAAGGGCTCGTCCGGGATTTGAACCCTAGACCTCTCGCACCCGAAGCGAGAATCATACCCCTAGACCATCGAGCCATGCTCTGGTTGCTGCTTTGATCGATTTGTTGTCACAAAACATGCTTAAACAAAGGCTCCCTGCACCCGAAGCGAGAATCATACCCCTAGACCAACGAGCCATGCCCTGGTTGCTGCTTTGATCGATTTGTTGTCACAAAACATGCTTAGACAAAGGCTCCCTGCACCCAAAGCGAGAATCATACACCTTGACCAACGAGCCATGTTCTAGTTGCTGCTTCGATTGATCGATTTGTTGTCACAAAACATGCTTGGACAAAAAGAGCTGGAGAAACCTCCGCAGCAAATCACGCCGATCTACGTTGGGTAAAGGACTGATTTGGGGATAGAACAGGAGCCCTCTTTGCCAGGTTACCTCTTTCAACAGCATACTGTAAGGGGCTAGTCCAGGATTTGAACCCGGGACCTCTCGCACCCTAAGCGAGAATCATACCCCTAGACCAACGAGCCACTTTCTAGTTGTTTCTTCGATTGATCGATTTGTTGTCACAAAACATGCAACAAAGGCTCCCTGCACCCTAAGCGAGAATCATAACCCTAGACCAACGAGCCATGTTCTGGTTGCTGCTTTGATCGATTTGTTGTCACAAAACATGCTTAGACAAAAAGAAAAACTTCTGCAGCAAATCGCCCCGATCTACAATGGGTAAAGGACTGATTTGGGAATAGAACAGGAGGCCTCTTTGCCAGGTTACCTCCTTCTACAGCATACTGTAAAGTGCTCGTCCGGGATTTGAACCCGGGACCTCTCGCACCCAAAGCAAGA
>NC_090074.1:10723243-10813243 GCF_038355195.1 Osmerus mordax
CACCCCGATCTACGTTGGGTAAAGGAATGATTTGGGAATAGAACAGGTGCCCTCTTTGCCACATTACCTCCTTCAACAGTATACTGCAATGGGCTCGTACGGGATTTGTACCCCGGACCTCTCGCACCTTAAGCGAGAATCATACCCCTAGACCAACGAGCCATGCTCTGGTTGCTGCTTTGATAGATTTGTTGTAACCAAACATGCTTAGACAAAAAGAGAAATTTCCAAAGCAAATCACGCCGATCTACATTGGGTAAAGGACTGATTTGGGAATAGAACAGGTGCCCTCTTTGCCAGGTTACCTCTTTCAACAGCATACTGTAATGGTCTCGTCCGGGATTTGAACCCAGGACCTCTCTCGCACCGTAAGCGAGAATCATACCCCTAGACCAACAAGCCATGTTCTAATTGCTGCTTCGATTGATCGATATGTTGTCACATAACATGCTTAGACAAAGGCTCCCTGCACCCTAAGCGAGAATCATACCACGAGACCAACGAGCCATGTTCTGGTTGCTGCTTTGATTAAGTTGTTGTAAAAAAAATGCGTAGACAAAAAGAGCTGGAGAAACTTCTGCAGCAAATCACCCCGATCTACATTGGGTAAAATACTGATATGGGAATAGAACAGGAGCCCTCTTCACCAAGTAACCTCCTTCAACAACATACTGTAAAGGGCTCGTCCGGGATTCGAACCCGGGACCTCTCGCACCCGAAGCGAGAATCATACCCCTAGACCAACGAGCCATGCTCTGGTTGCTGCTTTGATCGATTTGTTGTCACAAAACATGCTTAGATAAAGGCTCCCTGCACCCAAAGCGAGAATCATACACCTTGACCAACGAGCCATGTTCTAGTTGCTGCTTCGATTGATCGATTTGTTGTCACAAAACATGCTAAGACAAATAGAGAAACTCCTACAGCAAATCACCCCGATCTACGTTGGGTAAAGGACTGATTTGGGAATAGAACAGGAGCCCTCTTTGCCATGTTACCTCCTTCAACAGCATACTGTAATGGGCTCGTCCGGGATTTGAACCCAGGACCTCTGGCACCCTAAGCGAGAATCATACCCCTAGACCAACGAGCCATGTTTTGGTTGCTGCTTTGATTGATTTGTTGTCAAAAAAAAATGCTTAGACAAAGGCTCCCTGCAGCCTAAGCGAGAATCATACCCCTTGACCAACGAGCCATGTTCTAGTTGCTGCTTCGATTGATCGATTTGTTGTCACAAAACATGCTTAAACAAAGGCTCCCTGCACCCTAAGCGAGAATCATACCACGAGACCAACGAGCAATGTATTGGTTGCTGCTTTGATCGATTTGTTGTCACAAAACATGCGTAAACAAAAAGAGCTGGAAAAACTTCACAAGCAAATCACCCCAATCTACGTTGGGTAAAGGACTGATCTGGGATTAGAACAGGAGCCCTCTTCGCCAAGTAACCTCCTTTAACAACATACTGTAAAGGGCTCGTCCGGGATTCGAACCCGGGACCTCTCGCACCCGAAGCGAGAATCATACCCCTAGACCAACGAGCCATGCTCTGGTTGCTGCTTTGATCGATTTGTTGTCACAAAACATGCTTAGACAAAGGCTCCCTGCACCCTAAGCGAGAATCATACCCCTAGACCAACGAGCCATGTTCTGGTTGCTGCTTTGATCGATTTTTTGTCACAAAACATGCTTAGACAAAAAGAGAAACATCCGCAGCAAATCACGCCGAGCTACACTGGGTAAAGTACTGATCTGGGATTAGAACAGGAGCCCTCTTCACTAAATAACCTCCTTCAACAACCAACTGAAATGGGCTCATCCGAGATCCCGCACCCTAAGCTAGAATCATGTTCTACCAACGAGCCATGTTCTGGTTGCTGCTTTCATCGATTTGTTGTCACAAAACATGCTTAGACAAAGGCTCCCTGCACCCTAAGCGAGAATCATACCACGAGACCAACGAGCCATGTTCTGGTTGCTGCTTTCATCGATTTGTTGTCACAAAACATGCTTAAACAAAGGCTCCCTGCACCCTAAGCGAGAATCATACCACGAGACCAACGAGCAATGTATTGGTTGCTGCTTTGATCGATTTGTTGTCACAAAACATGCGTAAACAAAAAGAGCTGGAAAGACTTCTGCAGCAAATCACCCCAATCTACGTTGGGTAAAGGACTGATCTGGGATTAGAACAGGAACCCTCTTCACCAAGTAACCTCCTTCAACAACATACTGTAAAGGGCTCGTCCGGGATTTGAACCCTAGACCTCTCGCACCCGAAGCGAGAATCATACCCCTAGACCATCGAGCCATGCTCTGGTTGCTGCTTTGATCGATTTGTTGTCACAAAACATGCTTAAACAAAGGCTCCCTGCACCCGAAGCGAGAATCATACCCCTAGACCAACGAGCCATGCCCTGGTTGCTGCTTTGATCGATTTGTTGTCACAAAACATGCTTAGACAAAGGCTCCCTGCACCCAAAGCGAGAATCATACACCTTGACCAACGAGCCATGTTCTAGTTGCTGCTTCGATTGATCGATTTGTTGTCACAAAACATGCTTGGACAAAAAGAGCTGGAGAAACCTCCGCAGCAAATCACGCCGATCTACGTTGGGTAAAGGACTGATTTGGGGATAGAACAGGAGCCCTCTTTGCCAGGTTACCTCTTTCAACAGCATACTGTAAGGGGCTAGTCCAGGATTTGAACCCGGGACCTCTCGCACCCTAAGCGAGAATCATACCCCTAGACCAACGAGCCACTTTCTAGTTGTTTCTTCGATTGATCGATTTGTTGTCACAAAACATGCAACAAAGGCTCCCTGCACCCTAAGCGAGAATCATACCCCTAGACCAACGAGCCATGTTCTGGTTGCTGCTTTGATCGATTTGTTGTCACAAAACATGCTTAGACAAAAAGAAAAACTTCTGCAGCAAATCGCCCCGATCTACAATGGGTAAAGGACTGATTTGGGAATAGAACAGGAGCCCTCTTTGCCAGGTTACCTCCTTCTACAGCATACTGTAAAGGGCTCGTCCGGGATTTGAACCCTGGACCTCTCGCACCCAAAGCGAGAATCATACCCCTAGACCAACGAGCCATGTTGTAGTTGCTGCTTCGATTTATCGCCTTGTTGTCACAAAACATGCTTAGACAAAGGTTCCCTGCACCCTAAGCGAGATTCATACCACGAGACCAACGAGCCATGCTCTGGTTGCTGCTTTGATCGATTTGTTGTCACAAAACATGCTTAGACAAAAAGAGAAACTTCTGCACCAAATCGCCCCGATCTACGATGGGTAAAGGACTGATTTGGGAATAGAACAGGAGCCCTCTTTGCCAGGTTACCTCCTTCTACAGCATATTGTAAAGGGCTCGTCCGGGATTTGAACCCGGGACCTCTCGCACCCAAAGCGAGAATCATACCCCTAGACCAACGAGCCATGTTGTAGTTGCTGCTTCGATTGATCGATTTGTTGCCACAAAACATGCTTAGACAAATAGAGAAACTTCCGCAGCAAATCACCCCGATCTTCGTTGGGTAAAGGACTGATTTGTGAATAGAACAGGAGACCTCTTTGCCATGTTACCTCCTTCACCAGCATACTGTAATGGGCTCGTCCGGGATTTGAACCCCAGACCTCTCGCACCCTAAGCGAGAATCATACCCCTAGACCAACAAGCCATGTTCTGGTTGCTGCTTTGATCAATTTGTTGTCACAAAACATGCTTAGACAAAGGCTCCCTGCACCCTAAGCGAGAATCATACCCCTAGACCAACAAGCCATGTTCTGGTTGCTGCTTTGATCGATTTGTTGTCACAAAACATGCTTAGACAAAGGCTCCCTGCACCCTAAGCGAGAATCATACCCCTAGACCAACGAGCCATGTTCTGGTTGCTGCTTTGATCGATTTGTTGTCACAAAACATGCTTGGACAAAAAGAGCTGGAGAAACTTCCGCAGCAAATCACGCCGATCTACGTTGGGTAAAGGACTGATTTGGGGATAGAACAGGAGCCCTCTTTGCCAGGTTACCTCTTTCAACAGCATACTGTAAGGGGCTCGTCCGGGATTTGAACCCGGGACCTCTCGCACCCTAAGCGAGAATCATACCCCTAGACCAACGAGCCACTTTCTAGTTGTTTCTTCGATTGATCGATTTGTTGTCACAAAACATGCTTACACAAAGGCTCCCTGCACCCTAAGCGAGATTCATACCCCTAGACCAACGAGCCATGTTCTGGTTGCTGCTTTGATCGATTTTTTGTCACAAAACATGCTTAGACAAAAAGAGCTGGAGGAACTTCTGCAGCAAATCACCCCGATCTACGTTGGGTAAAGGACTGATCTGGGATTAGAACAGGAGCCCTCTTCACTAAATAACCTCCTTCAACAACCTACTGTAGTGGGCTCATCCGAGATCCCGCACCCTAAGCTAGAATCATACCCCTAGACCAACGAGCCATGTTCTAGTTGCTGCTTCGATTGATCGATTTGTTGTCACAAAACATGCTAAAACAAATAGAGAAACTTCTACAGCAAATCACCCCGATCTACGTTGGGTAAAGGAATGATTTGGGAATAGAACAGGTGCCCTCTTTGCCACATTACCTCCTTCAACAGTATACTGCAATGGGCTCGTACGGGATTTGTACCCCGGAACTCTCGCACCTTAAGCGAGAATCATACCCCTAGACCAACGAGCCATGCTCTGGTTGCTGCTTTGATAGATTTGTTGTAACCAAACATGCTTAGACAAAAAGAGAAATTTCCAAAGCAAATCACGCCGATCTACATTGGGTAAAGGACTGATTTGGGAATAGAACAGGTGCCCTCTTTGCCAGGTTACCTCTTTCAACAGCATACTGTAATGGTCTCGTCCGGGATTTGAACCCAGGACCTCTCTCGCACCGTAAGCAAGAATCATACCCCTAGACCAACAAGCCATGTTCTAATTGCTGCTTCGATTGATCGATATGTTGTCACATAACATGCTTAGACAAAGGCTCCCTGCACCCTAAGCGAGAATCATACCACGAGACCAACGAGCCATGTTCTGGTTGCTGCTTTGATTAAGTTGTTGTAAAAAAAATGCGTAGACAAAAAGAGTTGGAGAAACTTCTGCAGCAAATCACCCCGATCTACATTGGGTAAAATACTGATATGGGAATAGAACAGGAGCCCTCTTCACCAAGTAACCTCCTTCAACAACATACTGTAAAGGGCTCGTCCGGGATTCGAACCCGGGACCTCTCGCACCCGAAGCGAGAATCATACCCCTAGACCAACGAGCCACTTTCTAGTTGTTTCTTCGATTGATCGATTTGTTGTCACAAAACATGCTTACACAAAGGCTCCCTGCACCCTAAGCGAGATTCATACCCCTAGACCAACGAGCCATGTTCTGGTTGCTGCTTTGATCGATTTTTTGTCACAAAACATGCTTAGACAAAAAGAGCTGGAGGAACTTCTGCAGCAAATCACCCCGATCTACGTTGGGTAAAGGACTGATCTGGGATTAGAACAGGAGCCCTCTTCACTAAATAACCTCCTTCAACAACCTACTGTAGTGGGCTCATCCGAGATCCCGCACCCTAAGCTAGAATCATACCCCTAGACCAACGAGCCATGTTCTAGTTGCTGCTTCGATTGATCGATTTGTTGTCACAAAACATGCTAAAACAAATAGAGAAACTTCTACAGCAAATCACCCCGATCTACGTTGGGTAAAGGAATGATTTGGGAATAGAACAGGTGCCCTCTTTGCCACATTACCTCCTTCAACAGTATACTGCAATGGGCTCGTACGGGATTTGTACCCCGGACCTCTCGCACCTTAAGCGAGAATCATACCCCTAGACCAACGAGCCATGCTCTGGTTGCTGCTTTGATAGATTTGTTGTAACCAAACATGCTTAGACAAAAAGAGAAATTTCCAAAGCAAATCACGCCGATCTACATTGGGTAAAGGACTGATTTGGGAATAGAACAGGTGCCCTCTTTGCCAGGTTACCTCTTTCAACAGCATACTGTAATGGTCTCGTCCGGGATTTGAACCCAGGACCTCTCTCGCACCGTAAGCAAGAATCATACCCCTAGACCAACAAGCCATGTTCTAATTGCTGCTTTGATTGATCGATATGTTGTCACATAACATGCTTAGACAAAGGCTCCCTGCACCCTAAGCGAGAATCATACCACGAGACCAACGAGCCATGCTCTGGTTGCTGCTTTGATAGATTTGTTGTAAACAAACATGCTTAGACAAAAAGAGAAATTTCCAAAGCAAATCACGCCGATCTACATTGGGTAAAGGACTGATTTGGGAATAGAACAGGTGCCCTCTTTGCCAGGTTACCTCTTTCAACAGCATACTGTAAAGGGCTCGTCCGGGATTCGAACCCGGGACCTCTCGCACCCGAAGCGAGAATCATACCCCTAGACCAACGAGCCATGCTCTGGTTGCTGCTTTGATCGATTTGTTGTCAAAAAACATGCTTAGATAAAGGCTCCCTGCACCCAAAGCGAGAATCATACACCTTGACCAACGAGCCATGTTCTAGTTGCTGCTTCGATTGATCGATTTGTTGTCACAAAACATGCTAAGACAAATAGAGAAACTCCTACAGCAAATCACCCCGATCTACGTTGGGTAAAGGACTGATTTGGGAATAGAACAGGAGCCCTCTTTGCCATGTTACCTCCTTCAACAGCATACTGTAATGGGCTCGTCCGGGATTTGAACCCAGGACCTCTGGCACCCTAAGCGAGAATCATACCCCTAGACCAACGAGCCATGTTTTGGTTGCTGCTTTGATTGATTTGTTGTCAAAAAAAAAGGCTTAGACAAAGGCTCCCTGCAGCCTAAGCGAGAATCATACCCCTTGACCAACGAGCAATGTTATAGTTGCTGCTTCGATTGATCGATTTGTTGTAACAAAACATGCTTAGACAAAGGCTCCCTGCACCCAAAGCGAGAATCATACCCCTTGACCAACGAGCCATGTTCTAGTTGCTGCTTCGATTGATCGATTTGTTGTCACAAAACATGCTTAAACAAAGGCTCCCTGCACCCTAAGCGAGAATCATACCACGAGACCAACGAGCAATGTATTGGTTGCTGCTTTGATCGATTTGTTGTCACAAAACATGCGTAAACAAAAAGAGCTGGAAAAACTTCACAAGCAAATCACCCCAATCTACGTTGGGTAAAGGACTGATCTGGGATTAGAACAGGAGCCCTCTTCGCCAAGTAACCTCCTTTAACAACATACTGTAAAGGGCTCGTCCGGGATTCGAACCCGGGACCTCTCGCACCCGAAGCGAGAATCATACCCCTAGACCAACGAGCCATGCTCTGGTTGCTGCTTTGATCGATTTGTTGTCACAAAACATGCTTAGACAAAGGCTCCCTGCACCCTAAGCGAGAATCATACCCCTAGACCAACGAGCCATGTTCTGGTTGCTGCTTTGATCGATTTTTTGTCACAAAACATGCTTAGACAAAAAGAGAAACATCCGCAGCAAATCACGCCGAGCTACACTGGGTAAAGTACTGATCTGGGATTAGAACAGGAGCCCTCTTCACTAAATAACCTCCTTCAACAACCAACTGAAATGGGCTCATCCGAGATCCCGCACCCTAAGCTAGAATCATGTTCTACCAACGAGCCATGTTCTGGTTGCTGCTTTCATCGATTTGTTGTCACAAAACATGCTTAGACAAAGGCTCCCTGCACCCTAAGCGAGAATCATACCACGAGACCAACGAGCCATGTTCTGGTTGCTGCTTTCATCGATTTGTTGTCACAAAACATGCTTAAACAAAGGCTCCCTGCACCCTAAGCGAGAATCATACCACGAGACCAACGAGCAATGTATTGGTTGCTGCTTTGATCGATTTGTTGTCACAAAACATGCGTAAACAAAAAGAGCTGGAAAGACTTCTGCAGCAAATCACCCCAATCTACGTTGGGTAAAGGACTGATCTGGGATTAGAACAGGAACCCTCTTCACCAAGTAACCTCCTTCAACAACATACTGTAAAGGGCTCGTCCGGGATTTGAACCCTAGACCTCTCGCACCCGAAGCGAGAATCATACCCCTAGACCATCGAGCCATGCTCTGGTTGCTGCTTTGATCGATTTGTTGTCACAAAACATGCTTAAACAAAGGCTCCCTGCACCCGAAGCGAGAATCATACCCCTAGACCAACGAGCCATGCCCTGGTTGCTGCTTTGATCGATTTGTTGTCACAAAACATGCTTAGACAAAGGCTCCCTGCACCCAAAGCGAGAATCATACACCTTGACCAACGAGCCATGTTCTAGTTGCTGCTTCGATTGATCGATTTGTTGTCACAAAACATGCTTGGACAAAAAGAGCTGGAGAAACCTCCGCAGCAAATCACGCCGATCTACGTTGGGTAAAGGACTGATTTGGGGATAGAACAGGAGCCCTCTTTGCCAGGTTACCTCTTTCAACAGCATACTGTAAGGGGCTAGTCCAGGATTTGAACCCGGGACCTCTCGCACCCTAAGCGAGAATCATACCCCTAGACCAACGAGCCATGTTCTGGTTGCTGCTTTGATCGATTTGTTGTCACAAAACATGCTTAGACAAAAAGAAAAACTTCTGCAGCAAATCGCCCCGATCTACAATGGGTAAAGGACTGATTTGGGAATAGAACAGGAGCCCTCTTTGCCAGGTTACCTCCTTCTACAGCATACTGTAAAGGGCTCGTCCGGGATTTGAACCCGGGACCTCTCGCACCCAAAGCAAGAATCATACCCCTAGACCAACGAGCCATGTTGTAGTTGCTGCTTCGATTTATCGCCTTGTTGTCACAAAACATGCTTAGACAAAGGTTCCCTGCACCCTAAGCGAGATTCATACCACGAGACCAACGAGCCATGCTCTGGTTGCTGCTTTGATCGATTTGTTGTCACAAAACATGCTTAGACAAAAAGAGAAACTTCTGCACCAAATCGCCCCGATCTACGATGGGTAAAGGACTGATTTGGGAATAGAACAGGAGCCCTCTTTGCCAGGTTACCTCCTTCTACAGCATATTGTAAAGGGCTCGTCCGGGATTTGAACCCGGGACCTCTCGCACCCAAAGCGAGAATCATACCCCTAGACCAACGAGCCATGTTGTAGTTGCTGCTTCGATTGATCGATTTGTTGCCACAAAACATGCTTAGACAAATAGAGAAACTTCCGCAGCAAATCACCCCGATCTTCGTTGGGTAAAGGACTGATTTGTGAATAGAACAGGAGACCTCTTTGCCATGTTACCTCCTTCACCAGCATACTGTAATGGGCTCGTCCGGGATTTGAACCCCGGACCTCTCGCACCCTAAGCGAGAATCATACCCCTAGACCAACAAGCCATGTTCTGGTTGCTGCTTTGATCAATTTGTTGTCACAAAACATGCTTAGACAAAGGCTCCCTGCACCCTAAGCGAGAATCATACCCCTAGACCAACAAGCCATGTTCTGGTTGCTGCTTTGATCGATTTGTTGTCACAAAACATGCTTAGACAAAGGCTCCCTGCACCCTAAGCGAGAATCATACCCCTAGACCAACGAGCCATGTTCTGGTTGCTGCTTTGATCGATTTGTTGTCACAAAACATGCTTGGACAAAAAGAGCTGGAGAAACTTCCGCAGCAAATCACGCCGATCTACGTTGGGTAAAGGACTGATTTGGGGATAGAACAGGAGCCCTCTTTGCCAGGTTACCTCTTTCAACAGCATACTGTAAGGGGCTCGTCCGGGATTTGAACCCGGGACCTCTCGCACCCTGAGCGAGAATCATACCCTAGACCAACGAGCCACTTTCTAGTTGTTTCTTCGATTGATCGATTTGTTGTCACAAAACATGCTTACACAAAGGCTCCCTGCACCCTAAGCGAGATTCATACCCCTAGACCAACGAGCCATGTTCTGGTTGCTGCTTTGATCGATTTTTTGTCACAAAACATGCTTAGACAAAAAGAGCTGGAGGAACTTCTGCAGCAAATCACCCCGATCTACGTTGGGTAAAGGACTGATCTGGGATTAGAACAGGAGCCCTCTTCACTAAATAACCTCCTTCAACAACCTACTGTAGTGGGCTCATCCGAGATCCCGCACCCTAAGCTAGAATCATACCCCTAGACCAACGAGCCATGTTCTAGTTGCTGCTTCGATTGATCGATTTGTTGTCACAAAACATGCTAAAACAAATAGAGAAACTTCTACAGCAAATCACCCCGATCTACGTTGGGTAAAGGAATGATTTGGGAATAGAACAGGTGCCCTCTTTGCCACATTACCTCCTTCAACAGTATACTGCAATGGGCTCGTACGGGATTTGTACCCCGGACCTCTCGCACCTTAAGCGAGAATCATACCCCTAGACCAACGAGCCATGCTCTGGTTGCTGCTTTGATAGATTTGTTGTAACCAAACATGCTTAGACAAAAAGAGAAATTTCCAAAGCAAATCACGCCGATCTACATTGGGTAAAGGACTGATTTGGGAATAGAACAGGTGCCCTCTTTGCCAGGTTACCTCTTTCAACAGCATACTGTAATGGTCTCGTCCGGGATTTGAACCCAGGACCTCTCTCGCACCGTAAGCAAGAATCATACCCCTAGACCAACAAGCCATGTTCTAATTGCTGCTTCGATTGATCGATATGTTGTCACATAACATGCTTAGACAAAGGCTCCCTGCACCCTAAGCGAGAATCATACCACGAGACCAACGAGCCATGTTCTGGTTGCTGCTTTGATTAAGTTGTTGTAAAAAAAATGCGTAGACAAAAAGAGTTGGAGAAACTTCTGCAGCAAATCACCCCGATCTACATTGGGTAAAATACTGATATGGGAATAGAACAGGAGCCCTCTTCACCAAGTAACCTCCTTCAACAACATACTGTAAAGGGCTCGTCCGGGATTCGAACCCGGGACCTCTCGCACCCGAAGCGAGAATCATACCCCTAGACCAACGAGCCATGCTCTGGTTGCTGCTTTGATCGATTTGTTGTCACAAAACATGCTTAGATAAAGGCTCCCTGCACCCAAAGCGAGAATCATACACCTTGACCAACGAGCCATGTTCTAGTTGCTGCTTCGATTGATCGATTTGTTGTCACAAAACATGCTAAGACAAATAGAGAAACTCCTACAGCAAATCACCCCGATCTACGTTGGGTAAAGGACTGATTTGGGAATAGAACAGGAGCCCTCTTTGCCATGTTACCTCCTTCAACAGCATACTGTAATGGGCTCGTCCGGGATTTGAACCCAGGACCTCTGGCACCCTAAGCGAGAATCATACCCCTAGACCAACGAGCCATGTTTTGGTTGCTGCTTTGATTGATTTGTTGTCAAAAAAAAATGCTTAGACAAAGGCTCCCTGCAGCCTAAGCGAGAATCATACCCCTTGACCAACGAGCAATGTTATAGTTGCTGCTTCGATTGATCGATTTGTTGTAACAAAACATGCTTAGACAAAGGCTCCCTGCACCCAAAGCGAGAATCATACCCCTTGACCAACGAGCCATGTTCTAGTTGCTGCTTCGATTGATCGATTTGTTGTCACAAAACATGCTTAAACAAAGGCTCCCTGCACCCTAAGCGAGAATCATACCACGAGACCAACGAGCAATGTATTGGTTGCTGCTTTGATCGATTTGTTGTCACAAAACATGCGTAAACAAAAAGAGCTGGAAAAACTTCACAAGCAAATCACCCCAATCTACGTTGGGTAAAGGACTGATCTGGGATTAGAACAGGAGCCCTCTTCGCCAAGTAACCTCCTTTAACAACATACTGTAAAGGGCTCGTCCGGGATTCGAACCCGGGACCTCTCGCACCCGAAGCGAGAATCATACCCCTAGACCAACGAGCCATGCTCTGGTTGCTGCTTTGATCGATTTGTTGTCACAAAACATGCTTAGACAAAGGCTCCCTGCACCCTAAGCGAGAATCATACCCCTAGACCAACGAGCCATGTTCTGGTTGCTGCTTTGATCGATTTTTTGTCACAAAACATGCTTAGACAAAAAGAGAAACATCCGCAGCAAATCACGCCGAGCTACACTGGGTAAAGTACTGATCTGGGATTAGAACAGGAGCCCTCTTCACTAAATAACCTCCTTCAACAACCAACTGAAATGGGCTCATCCGAGATCCCGCACCCTAAGCTAGAATCATGTTCTACCAACGAGCCATGTTCTGGTTGCTGCTTTCATCGATTTGTTGTCACAAAACATGCTTAGACAAAGGCTCCCTGCACCCTAAGCGAGAATCATACCACGAGACCAACGAGCCATGTTCTGGTTGCTGCTTTCATCGATTTGTTGTCACAAAACATGCTTAAACAAAGGCTCCCTGCACCCTAAGCGAGAATCATACCACGAGACCAACGAGCAATGTATTGGTTGCTGCTTTGATCGATTTGTTGTCACAAAACATGCGTAAACAAAAAGAGCTGGAAAGACTTCTGCAGCAAATCACCCCAATCTACGTTGGGTAAAGGACTGATCTGGGATTAGAACAGGAACCCTCTTCACCAAGTAACCTCCTTCAACAACATACTGTAAAGGGCTCGTCCGGGATTTGAACCCTAGACCTCTCGCACCCGAAGCGAGAATCATACCCCTAGACCATCGAGCCATGCTCTGGTTGCTGCTTTGATCGATTTGTTGTCACAAAACATGCTTAAACAAAGGCTCCCTGCACCCGAAGCGAGAATCATACCCCTAGACCAACGAGCCATGCCCTGGTTGCTGCTTTGATCGATTTGTTGTCACAAAACATGCTTGGACAAAAAGAGCTGGAGAAACTTCCGCAGCAAATCACGCCGAGCTACACTGGGTAAAGTACTGATCTGGGATTAGAACAGGAGCCCTCTTCACTAAATAACCTCCTTCAACAACCAACTGAAATGGGCTCATCCGAGATCCCGCACCCTAAGCTAGAATCATGTTCTACCAACGAGCCATGTTCTGGTTGCTGCTTTCATCGATTTGTTGTCACAAAACATGCTTAGACAAAGGCTCCCTGCACCCTAAGCGAGAATCATACCACGAGACCAACGAGCCATGTTCTGGTTGCTGCTTTCATCGATTTGTTGTCACAAAACATGCTTAAACAAAGGCTCCCTGCACCCTAAGCGAGAATCATACCACGAGACCAACGAGCAATGTATTGGTTGCTGCTTTGATCGATTTGTTGTCACAAAACATGCGTAAACAAAAAGAGCTGGAAAGACTTCTGCAGCAAATCACCCCAATCTACGTTGGGTAAAGGACTGATCTGGGATTAGAACAGGAACCCTCTTCACCAAGTAACCTCCTTCAACAACATACTGTAAAGGGCTCGTCCGGGATTTGAACCCTAGACCTCTCGCACCCGAAGCGAGAATCATACCCCTAGACCATCGAGCCATGCTCTGGTTGCTGCTTTGATCGATTTGTTGTCACAAAACATGCTTAAACAAAGGCTCCCTGCACCCGAAGCGAGAATCATACCCCTAGACCAACGAGCCATGCCCTGGTTGCTGCTTTGATCGATTTGTTGTCACAAAACATGCTTAGACAAAGGCTCCCTGCACCCAAAGCGAGAATCATACACCTTGACCAACGAGCCATGTTCTAGTTGCTGCTTCGATTGATCGATTTGTTGTCACAAAACATGCTTGGACAAAAAGAGCTGGAGAAACCTCCGCAGCAAATCACGCCGATCTACGTTGGGTAAAGGACTGATTTGGGGATAGAACAGGAGCCCTCTTTGCCAGGTTACCTCTTTCAACAGCATACTGTAAGGGGCTAGTCCAGGATTTGAACCCGGGACCTCTCGCACCCTAAGCGAGAATCATACCCCTAGACCAACGAGCCACTTTCTAGTTGTTTCTTCGATTGATCGATTTGTTGTCACAAAACATGCAACAAAGGCTCCCTGCACCCTAAGCGAGAATCATACCCCTAGACCAACGAGCCATGTTCTGGTTGCTGCTTTGATCGATTTGTTGTCACAAAACATGCTTAGACAAAAAGAAAAACTTCTGCAGCAAATCGCCCCGATCTACAATGGGTAAAGGACTGATTTGGGAATAGAACAGGAGCCCTCTTTGCCAGGTTACCTCCTTCTACAGCATACTGTAAAGGGCTCGTCCGGGATTTGAACCCGGGACCTCTCGCACCCAAAGCGAGAATCATACCCCTAGACCAACGAGCCATGTTGTAGTTGCTGCTTCGATTTATCGCCTTGTTGTCACAAAACATGCTTAGACAAAGGTTCCCTGCACCCAAAGCGAGAATCATACCCCTAGACCAACGAGCCATGTTGTAGTTGCTGCTTCGATTGATCGATTTGTTGCCACAAAACATGCTTAGACAAATAGAGAAACTTCCGCAGCAAATCACCCCGATCTTCGTTGGGTAAAGGACTTATTTGTGAATAGAACAGGAGACCTCTTTGCCATGTTACCTCCTTCACCAGCATACTGTAATGGGCTCGTCCGGGATTTGAACCCCGGACCTCTCGCACCCTAAGCGAGAATCATACCCCTAGACCAACAAGCCATGTTCTGGTTGCTGCTTTGATCAATTTGTTGTCACAAAACATGCTTAGACAAAGGCTCCCTGCACCCTAAGCGAGAATCATACCCCTAGACCAACAAGCCATGTTCTGGTTGCTGCTTTGATCGATTTGTTGTCACAAAACATGCTTAGACAAAGGCTCCCTGCACCCTAAGCGAGAATCATACCCCTAGACCAACGAGCCATGTTCTGGTTGCTGCTTTGATCGATTTGTTGTCACAAAACATGCTTGGACAAAAAGAGCTGGAGAAACTTCCGCAGCAAATCACGCCGATCTACGTTGGGTAAAGGACTGATTTGGGGATAGAACAGGAGCCCTCTTTGCCAGGTTACCTCTTTCAACAGCATACTGTAAGGGGCTCGTCCGGGATTTGAACCCAGGACCTCTCGCACCCTAAGCGAGAATCATACCCCTAGACCAACGAGCCACTTTCTAGTTGTTTCTTCGATTGATCGATTTGTTGTCACAAAACATGCTTACACAAAGGCTCCCTGCACCCTAAGCGAGATTCATACCCCTAGACCAACGAGCCATGTTCTGGTTGCTGCTTTGATCGATTTTTTGTCACAAAACATGCTTAGACAAAAAGAGCTGGAGGAACTTCTGCAGCAAATCACCCCGATCTACGTTGGGTAAAGGACTGATCTGGGATTAGAACAGGAGCCCTCTTCACTAAATAACCTCCTTCAACAACCTACTGTAGTGGGCTCATCCGAGATCCCGCACCCTAAGCTAGAATCATACCCCTAGACCAACGAGCCATGTTCTAGTTGCTGCTTCGATTGATCGATTTGTTGTCACAAAACATGCTAAAACAAATAGAGAAACTTCTACAGCAAATCACCCCGATCTACGTTGGGTAAAGGAATGATTTGGGAATAGAACAGGTGCCCTCTTTGCCACATTACCTCCTTCAACAGTATACTGCAATGGGCTCGTACGGGATTTGTTCCCCGGACCTCTCGCACCTTAAGCGAGAATCATACCCCTAGACCAACGAGCCATGCTCTGGTTGCTGCTTTGATAGATTTGTTGTAACCAAACATGCTTAGACAAAAAGAGAAATTTCCAAAGCAAATCACGCCGATCTACATTGGGTAAAGGACTGATTTGGGAATAGAACAGGTGCCCTCTTTGCCAGGTTACCTCTTTCAACAGCATACTGTAATGGTCTCGTCCGGGATTTGAACCCAGGACCTCTCTCGCACCGTAAGCAAGAATCATACCCCTAGACCAACAAGCCATGTTCTAATTGCTGCTTCGATTGATCGATATGTTGTCACATAACATGCTTAGACAAAGGCTCCCTGCACCCTAAGCGAGAATCATACCACGAGACCAACGAGCCATGTTCTGGTTGCTGCTTTGATTAAGTTGTTGTAAAAAAAATGCGTAGACAAAAAGAGCTGGAGAAACTTCTGCAGCAAATCACCCCGATCTACATTGGGTAAAATACTGATATGGGAATAGAACAGGAGCCCTCTTCACCAAGTAACCTCCTTCAACAACATACTGTAAAGGGCTCGTCCGGGATTCGAACCCGGGACCTCTCGCACCCGAAGCGAGAATCATACCCCTAGACCAACGAGCCATGCTCTGGTTGCTGCTTTGATCGATTTGTTGTCACAAAACATGCTTGGATAAAGGCTCCCTGCACCCAAAGCGAGAATCATACACCTTGACCAACGAGCCATGTTCTAGTTGCTGCTTCGATTGATCGATTTGTTGTCACAAAACATGCTAAGACAAATAGAGAAACTCCTACAGCAAATCACCCCGATCTACGTTGGGTAAAGGACTGATTTGGGAATAGAACAGGAGCCCTCTTTGCCATGTTACCTCCTTCAACAGCATACTGTAATGGGCTCGTCCGGGATTTGAACCCAGGACCTCTGGCACCCTAAGCGAGAATCATACCCCTAGACCAACGAGCCATGTTTTGGTTGCTGCTTTGATTGATTTGTTGTCAAAAAAAAATGCTTAGACAAAGGCTCCCTGCAGCCTAAGCGAGAATCATACCCCTTGACCAACGAGCAATGTTATAGTTGCTGCTTCGATTGATCGATTTGTTGTAACAAAACATGCTTAGACAAAGGCTCCCTGCACCCAAAGCGAGAATCATACCCCTTGACCAACGAGCCATGTTCTAGTTGCTGCTTCGATTGATCGATTTGTTGTCACAAAACATGCTTAAACAAAGGCTCCCTGCACCCTAAGCGAGAATCATACCACGAGACCAACGAGCAATGTATTGGTTGCTGCTTTGATCGATTTGTTGTCACAAAACATGCGTAAACAAAAAGAGCTGGAAAAACTTCACAAGCAAATCACCCCAATCTACGTTGGGTAAAGGACTGATCTGGGATTAGAACAGGAGCCCTCTTCGCCAAGTAACCTCCTTTAACAACATACTGTAAAGGGCTCGTCCGGGATTCGAACCCGGGACCTCTCGCACCCGAAGCGAGAATCATACCCCTAGACCAACGAGCCATGCTCTGGTTGCTGCTTTGATCGATTTGTTGTCACAAAACATGCTTAGACAAAGGCTCCCTGCACCCTAAGCGAGAATCATACCCCTAGACCAACGAGCCATGTTCTGGTTGCTGCTTTGATCGATTTTTTGTCACAAAACATGCTTAGACAAAAAGAGAAACATCCGCAGCAAATCACGCCGAGCTACACTGGGTAAAGTACTGATCTGGGATTAGAACAGGAGCCCTCTTCACTAAATAACCTCCTTCAACAACCAACTGAAATGGGCTCATCCGAGATCCCGCACCCTAAGCTAGAATCATGTTCTACCAACGAGCCATGTTCTGGTTGCTGCTTTCATCGATTTGTTGTCACAAAACATGCTTAGACAAAGGCTCCCTGCACCCTAAGCGAGAATCATACCACGAGACCAACGAGCCATGTTCTGGTTGCTGCTTTCATCGATTTGTTGTCACAAAACATGCTTAAACAAAGGCTCCCTGCACCCTAAGCGAGAATCATACCACGAGACCAACGAGCAATGTATTGGTTGCTGCTTTGATCGATTTGTTGTCACAAAACATGCGTAAACAAAAAGAGCTGGAAAGACTTCTGCAGCAAATCACCCCAATCTACGTTGGGTAAAGGACTGATCTGGGATTAGAACAGGAACCCTCTTCACCAAGTAACCTCCTTCAACAACATACTGTAAAGGGCTCGTCCGGGATTTGAACCCTAGACCTCTCGCACCCGAAGCGAGAATCATACCCCTAGACCATCGAGCCATGCTCTGGTTGCTGCTTTGATCGATTTTTTGTCACAAAACATGCTTAAACAAAGGCTCCCTGCACCCGAAGCGAGAATCATACCCCTAGACCAACGAGCCATGCCCTGGTTGCTGCTTTGATCGATTTGTTGTCACAAAACATGCTTAGACAAAGGCTCCCTGCACCCAAAGCGAGAATCATACACCTTGACCAACGAGCCATGTTCTAGTTGCTGCTTCGATTGATCGATTTGTTGTCACAAAACATGCTTACACAAAGGCTTCCTGCACCCTAAGCAAAAATCATACCACGAGACCAACGAGCCATGTTCTGGTTGCTGCTTTGATCGATTTTTTGTCACAAAACATGCTTAGACAAAAAGAGAAACATCCGCAGCAAATCACGCCGAGCTACACTGGGTAAAGTACTGATCTGGGATTAGAACAGGAGCCCTCTTCACTAAATAACCTCCTTCAACAACCAACTGAAATGGGCTCATCCGAGATCCCGCACCCTAAGCTGGAATCATGTTCTAACAACGAGCCATGTTCTGGTTGCTGCTTTCATCGATTTGTTGTCACAAAACATGCTTAAACAAAAGCTCCCTGCACCCTAAGCGAGAATCATACCACGAGACCAATGAGCCATGTTCTGGTTGCTGCTTTGATCGATTTGTTGTCAGAAAAAATGCTTAGACAAAAAGAGCTGGAGGAACTTCTGCAGCAAATCACCCCGATCTACGTTGGGTAAAGGACTGATTTGGGAATAGAACAGGAGCCTTCTTTGCCAGGTTACCTCCTTCTACAGCATACTATAATGGGCTCGTCCGGGATTTGAACCCGGGACCTCTCGCACCCTAAGCGAGGAATCATACCCCTAGACCAACGAGCCACTTTCTAGTTGTTTCTTCGATTGATCGATTTGTTGTCACAAAACATGCTTAGACAAAGGTTCACTGCACCCTAAGCGAGATTCATACCACGAGACCAACGAGCCATGCTCTGGTTGCTGCTTTGATCGATTTGTTGTCACAAAACATGCTTAGACAAAAAGAAAAACTTCTGCAGCAAATCGCCCCGATCTACGATGGGTAAAGGACTGATTTGGGAATAGAACAGGAGCCCTCTTTGCCAGGTTACCTCCTTCTACAGCATACTGTAAAGGGCTCGTCCGGGATTTGAACCCAGGACCTCTCGCACCCAAAGCGAGAATCATACCCCTAGACCAACGAGCCATGTTGTAGTTGCTGCTTCGATTGATCGCCTTGTTGTCACAAAACATGCTTAGACAAAGGCTCCCTGCACCCTAAGCGAGAATCATACCCCTAGACCAACGAGCCATGTTCTGGTTGCTGCTTTGATCGATTTGTTGTCACAAAACATGCTTGGACAAAAAGAGCTGGAGAAATTTCCGCAGCAAATCACGCCGATCTACGTTGGGTAAAGGACTGATTTGGGGATAGAACAGGAGCCCTCTTTGCCAGGCAACCTCTTTCAACAGCATACTGTAAGGGGCTCGTCCGGGATTTGAACCCGGGACCTCTCGCACCCAAAGCGAGAATCATACCCCTAGACCAACGAGCCATGTTGTAGTTGCTGCTTCGATTGATCGCCTTGTTGTCACAAAACATGCTTAGACAAAGGCTCCCTGCACCCTACGCGAGAATCATACCCCTAGACCAACAAGCCATGTTCTGGTTGCTGCTTTGATCGATTTGTTGTCACAAAACATGCTTAGACAAAGGCTCCCTGCACCCTAAGCGAGAATCATACCCCTAGACCAACGAGCCATGTTCTGGTTGCTGCTTTGATCGATTTGTTGTCACAAAACATGCTTGGACAAAAAGAGCTGGAGAAATTTCCGCAGCAAATCACGCCGATCTACGTTGGGTAAAGGACTGATTTGGGGATAGAACAGGAGCCCTCTTTGCCAGGTTACCTCTTTCAACAGCATACTGTAAGGGGCTCGTCCGGGATTTGAACCCGGGACCTCTCGCACCCTATGCGAGAATCATACCCCTAGACCAACGAGCCACTTTCTAGTTGTTTCTTCGATTGATCGATTTGTTGTCACAAAACATGCTTACACAAAGGCTCCCTGCACCCTAAGCGAGATTCATACCACGAGACCAACGAGCCATTTCTGGTTGCTGCTTTGATCGATTTGTCGTCACAAAACATGCTTAGACAAAAAGAAAAACTTCTGCAGCAAATCGCCCCGATCTACGATGGGTAAAGGACTGATTTGGGAATAGAACAGGAGCCCTCTTTGCCAGGTTACCTCCTTCTACAGCATACTGTAATGGGCTCGTCCGGGATTCGAACCCGGGACCTCTCGCACCCTAAGCGAGAATCATACCCCTAGACCAACGAGCCATGTTGTAGTTGCTGCTTCGATTGATCGATTTGTTGCCACAAAACATGCTTAGACAAATAGAGAACCTTCCGCAGCAAATCACCCCGATCTACGTTGGGTAAAGGACTGATTTGTGAATAGAACAGGAGACCTCTTTGCCATGTTACCTCCTTCACCAGCATACTGTAATGGGCTCGTCCGGGATTTGAACCCCGGACCTCTCGCACCCTAAGCGAGAATCATACCCCTAGACCAACAAGCCATGTTCTGGTTGCTGCTTTGATCGATTTGTTGTCACAAAACATGCTTAGACAAAGCCTCCCTGCACCCTAAGCGAGAATCATACCCCTAGACCAACGAGCCATGTTGTAGTTGCTGCTTTGATCGATTTGTTGTCACAAAACATGCTTAGACAAAGCCTCCCTGCACCCTAAGCGAGAATCATACCCCTAGACCAACGAGCCATGTTCTGGTTGCTGCTTTGATCGATTTGTTGTCACAAAACATGCTTGGACAAAAAGAGCTGGAGAAACTTCCGCAGCAAATCACGCCGATCTACGTTGGGTAAAGGACTGATTTGGGGATAGAACAGGAGCCCTCTTTGCCAGGTTACCTCTTTCAACAGCATACTGTAAGGGGCTCGTCCGGGATTTGAACCCGGGACCTCTCGCACCCTAAGCGAGAATCATACCCCTAGACCAACGAGCCACTTTCTAGTTGTTTCTTCGATTGATCGATTTGTTGTCACAAAACATGCTTAGACAAAGGCTCCCTGCACCCAAAGCGAGAATCATACCCCTTGACCAACGAGCCATGTTCTAGTTGCTGCTTCGATTGATCGATTTGTTGTCACAAAACATGCTTAAACAAAGGCTCCCTGCACCCTAAGCGAGAATCATACCACGAGACCAACGAGCAATGTATTGGTTGCTGCTTTGATCGATTTGTTGTCACAAAACATGCGTAAACAAAAAGAGCTGGAAAAACTTCACAAGCAAATCACCCCAATCTACGTTGGGTAAAGGACTGATCTGGGATTAGAACAGGAGCCCTCTTCGCCAAGTAACCTCCTTTAACAACATACTGTAAAGGGCTCGTCCGGGATTCGAACCCGGGACCTCTCGCACCCGAAGCAAGAATCATACCCCTAGACCAACGAGCCATGCTCTGGTTGCTGCTTTGATCGATTTGTTGTCACAAAACATGCTTAGACAAAGGCTCCCTGCACCCTAAGCGAGAATCATACCCCTAGACCAACGAGCCATGTTCTGGTTGCTGCTTTGATCGATTTTTTGTCACAAAACATGCTTAGACAAAAAGAGAAACATCCGCAGCAAATCACGCCGAGCTACACTGGGTAAAGTACTGATCTGGGATTAGAACAGGAGCCCTCTTCACTAAATAACCTCCTTCAACAACCAACTGAAATGGGCTCATCCGAGATCCCGCACCCTAAGCTAGAATCATGTTCTACCAACGAGCCATGTTCTGGTTGCTGCTTTCATCGATTTGTTGTCACAAAACATGCTTAGACAAAGGCTCCCTGCACCCTAAGCGAGAATCATACCACGAGACCAACGAGCCATGTTCTGGTTGCTGCTTTCATCGATTTGTTGTCACAAAACATGCTTAAACAAAGGCTCCCTGCACCCTAAGCGAGAATCATACCACGAGACCAACGAGCAATGTATTGGTTGCTGCTTTGATCGATTTGTTGTCACAAAACATGCGTAAACAAAAAGAGCTGGAAAGACTTCTGCAGCAAATCACCCCAATCTACGTTGGGTAAAGGACTGATCTGGGATTAGAACAGGAACCCTCTTCACCAAGTAACCTCCTTCAACAACATACTGTAAAGGGCTCGTCCGGGATTTGAACCCTAGACCTCTCGCACCCGAAGCGAGAATCATACCCCTAGACCATCGAGCCATGCTCTGGTTGCTGCTTTGATCGATTTGTTGTCACAAAACATGCTTAAACAAAGGCTCCCTGCACCCGAAGCGAGAATCATACCCCTAGACCAACGAGCCATGCCCTGGTTGCTGCTTTGATCGATTTGTTGTCACAAAACATGCTTAGACAAAGGCTCCCTGCACCCAAAGCGAGAATCATACACCTTGACCAACGAGCCATGTTCTAGTTGCTGCTTCGATTGATCGATTTGTTGTCACAAAACATGCTTACACAAAGGCTTCCTGCACCCTAAGCAAAAATCATACCACGAGACCAACGAGCCATGTTCTGGTTGCTGCTTTGATCGATTTTTTGTCACAAAACATGCTTAGACAAAAAGAGAAACATCCGCAGCAAATCACGCCGAGCTACACTGGGTAAAGTACTGATCTGGGATTAGAACAGGAGCCCTCTTCACTAAATAACCTCCTTCAACAACCAACTGAAATGGGCTCATCCGAGATCCCGCACCCTAAGCTGGAATCATGTTCTACCAACGAGCCATGTTCTGGTTGCTGCTTTCATCGATTTGTTGTCACAAAACATGCTTAAACAAAAGCTCCCTGCACCCTAAGCGAGAATCATACCACGAGACCAATGAGCCATGTTCTGGTTGCTGCTTTGATCGATTTGTTGTCAGAAAAAATGCTTAGACAAAAAGAGCTGGAGGAACTTCTGCAGCAAATCACCCCGATCTACGTTGGGTAAAGGACTGATTTGGGAATAGAACAGGAGCCTTCTTTGCCAGGTTACCTCCTTCTACAGCATACTATAATGGGCTCGTCCGGGATTTGAACCCGGGACCTCTCGCACCCTAAGCGAGAATCATACCCCTAGACCAACGAGCCACTTTCTAGTTGTTTCTTCGATTGATCGATTTGTTGTCACAAAACATGCTTACACAAAGGCTCCCTGCACCCTAAGCGAGATTCATACCACGAGACCAACGAGCCATGCTCTGGTTGCTGCTTTGATCGATTTGTTGTCACAAAACATGCTTAGACAAAAAGAAAAACTTCTGCAGCAAATCGCCCCGATCTACAATGGGTAAAGGACTGATTTGGGAATAGAACAGGAGCCCTCTTTGCCATGTTACCTCCTTCAACAGCATACTGTAATGGGCTCGTCCGGGATTTGAACCCCGGACCTCTGGCACCCTAAGCGAGAATCATACCCCTAGACCAACGAGCCATGTTTTGGTTGCTGCTTTGATTGATTTGTTGTCAAAAAAAAATGCTTAGACAAAGGCTCCCTGCAGCCTAAGCGAGAATCATACCCCTTGACCAACGAGCAATGTTATAGTTGCTGCTTCGATTGATCGATTTGTTGTAACAAAACATGCTTAGACAAAGGCTCCCTGCACCCAAAGCGAGAATCATACACCTTGACCAACGAGCCATGTTCTAGTTGCTGCTTCGATTGATCGATTTGTTGTCACAAAACATGCTTACACAAAGGCTTCCTGCACCCTAAGCAAAAATCATACCACGAGACCAACGAGCCATGTTCTGGTTGCTGCTTTGATCGATTTTTTGTCACAAAACATGCTTAGACAAAAAGAGAAACATCCGCAGCAAATCACGCCGAGCTACACTGGGTAAAGTACTGATCTGGGATTAGAACAGGAGCCCTCTTCACTAAATAACCTCCTTCAACAACCAACTGAAATGGGCTCATCCGAGATCCCGCACCCTAAGCTGGAATCATGTTCTAACAACGAGCCATGTTCTGGTTGCTGCTTTCATCGATTTGTTGTCACAAAACATGCTTAAACAAAAGCTCCCTGCACCCTAAGCGAGAATCATACCACGAGACCAATGAGCCATGTTCTGGTTGCTGCTTTGATCGATTTGTTGTCAGAAAAAATGCTTAGACAAAAAGAGCTGGAGGAACTTCTGCAGCAAATCACCCCGATCTACGTTGGGTAAAGGACTGATTTGGGAATAGAACAGGAGCCTTCTTTGCCAGGTTACCTCCTTCTACAGCATACTATAATGGGCTCGTCCGGGATTTGAACCCGGGACCTCTCGCACCCTAAGCGAGGAATCATACCCCTAGACCAACGAGCCACTTTCTAGTTGTTTCTTCGATTGATCGATTTGTTGTCACAAAACATGCTTAGACAAAGGTTCACTGCACCCTAAGCGAGATTCATACCACGAGACCAACGAGCCATGCTCTGGTTGCTGCTTTGATCGATTTGTTGTCACAAAACATGCTTAGACAAAAAGAAAAACTTCTGCAGCAAATCGCCCCGATCTACGATGGGTAAAGGACTGATTTGGGAATAGAACAGGAGCCCTCTTTGCCAGGTTACCTCCTTCTACAGCATACTGTAAAGGGCTCGTCCGGGATTTGAACCCAGGACCTCTCGCACCCAAAGCGAGAATCATACCCCTAGACCAACGAGCCATGTTGTAGTTGCTGCTTCGATTGATCGCCTTGTTGTCACAAAACATGCTTAGACAAAGGCTCCCTGCACCCTAAGCGAGAATCATACCCCTAGACCAACGAGCCATGTTCTGGTTGCTACTTTGATCGATTTGTTGTCACAAAACATGCTTGGACAAAAAGAGCTGGAGAAATTTCCGCAGCAAATCACGCCGATCTACGTTGGGTAAAGGACTGATTTGGGGATAGAACAGGAGCCCTCTTTGCCAGGCAACCTCTTTCAACAGCATACTGTAAGGGGCTCGTCCGGGATTTGAACCCGGGACCTCTCGCACCCAAAGCGAGAATCATACCCCTAGACCAACGAGCCATGTTGTAGTTGCTGCTTCGATTGATCGCCTTGTTGTCACAAAACATGCTTAGACAAAGGCTCCCTGCACCCTACGCGAGAATCATACCCCTAGACCAACAAGCCATGTTCTGGTTGCTGCTTTGATCGATTTGTTGTCACAAAACATGCTTAGACAAAGGCTCCCTGCACCCTAAGCGAGAATCATACCCCTAGACCAACGAGCCATGTTCTGGTTGCTGCTTTGATCGATTTGTTGTCACAAAACATGCTTGGACAAAAAGAGCTGGAGAAATTTCCGCAGCAAATCACGCCGATCTACGTTGGGTAAAGGACTGATTTGGGGATAGAACAGGAGCCCTCTTTGCCAGGTTACCTCTTTCAACAGCATACTGTAAGGGGCTCGTCCGGGATTTGAACCCGGGACCTCTCGCACCCTATGCAAGAATCATACCCCTAGACCAACGAGCCACTTTCTAGTTGTTTCTTCGATTGATCGATTTGTTGTCACAAAACATGCTTACACAAAGGCTCCCTGCACCCTAAGCGAGATTCATACCACGAGACCAACGAGCCATTTCTGGTTGCTGCTTTGATCGATTTGTCGTCACAAAACATGCTTAGACAAAAAGAAAAACTTCTGCAGCAAATCGCCCCGATCTACGATGGGTAAAGGACTGATTTGGGAATAGAACAGGAGCCCTCTTTGCCAGGTTACCTCCTTCTACAGCATACTGTAATGGGCTCGTCCGGGATTCGAACCCGGGACCTCTCGCACCCTAAGCGAGAATCATACCCCTAGACCAACGAGCCATGTTGTAGTTGCTGCTTCGATTGATCGATTTGTTGCCACAAAACATGCTTAGACAAATAGAGAACCTTCCGCAGCAAATCACCCCGATCTACGTTGGGTAAAGGACTGATTTGTGAATAGAACAGGAGACCTCTTTGCCATGTTACCTCCTTCACCAGCATACTGTAATGGGCTCGTCCGGGATTTGAACGCCGGACCTCTCGCACCCTAAGCGAGAATCATACCCCTAGACCAACAAGCCATGTTCTGGTTGCTGCTTTGATCGATTTGTTGTCACAAAACATGCTTAGACAAAGCCTCCCTGCACCCTAAGCGAGAATCATACCCCTAGACCAACGAGCCATGTTGTAGTTGCTGCTTTGATCGATTTGTTGTCACAAAACATGCTTAGACAAAGCCTCCCTGCACCCTAAGCGAGAATCATACCCCTAGACCAACGAGCCATGTTCTGGTTGCTGCTTTGATCGATTTGTTGTCACAAAACATGCTTGGACAAAAAGAGCTGGAGAAACTTCCGCAGCAAATCACGCCGATCTACGTTGGGTAAAGGACTGATTTGGGGATAGAACAGGAGCCCTCTTTGCCAGGTTACCTCTTTCAACAGCATACTGTAAGGGGCTCGTCCGGGATTTGAACCCGGGACCTCTCGCACCCTAAGCGAGAATCATACCCCTAGACCAACGAGCCACTTTCTAGTTGTTTCTTCGATTGATCGATTTGTTGTCACAAAACATGCTTACACAAAGGCTCCCTGCACCCTAAGCGAGATTCATACCACGAGACCAACGAGCCATGCTCTGGTTGCTGCTTTGATCGATTTGTTGTCACAAAACATGCTTAGACAAAAAGAAAAACTTCTGCAGCAAATCGCCCCGATCTACAATGGGTAAAGGACTGATTTGGGAATAGAACAGGAGTCCTCTTTGCCATGTTACCTCCTTCAACAGCATACTGTAATGGGCTCGTCCGGGATTTGAACCCAGGACCTCTGGCACCCTAAGCGAGAATCATACCCCTAGACCAACGAGCCATGTTTTGGTTGCTGCTTTGATTGATTTGTTGTCAAAAAAAAATGCTTAGACAAAGGCTCCCTGCAGCCTAAGCGAGAATCATACCCCTTGACCAACGAGCAATGTTATAGTTGCTGCTTCGATTGATCGATTTGTTGTAACAAAACATGCTTAGACAAAGGCTCCCTGCACCCAAAGCGAGAATCATACCCCTTGACCAACGAGCCATGTTCTAGTTGCTGCTTCGATTGATCGATTTGTTGTCACAAAACATGCTTAAACAAAGGCTCCCTGCACCCTAAGCGAGAATCATACCACGAGACCAACGAGCAATGTATTGGTTGCTGCTTTGATCGATTTGTTGTCACAAAACATGCGTAAACAAAAAGAGCTGGAAAAACTTCACAAGCAAATCACCCCAATCTACGTTGGGTAAAGGACTGATCTGGGATTAGAACAGGAGCCCTCTTCGCCAAGTAACCTCCTTTAACAACATACTGTAAAGGGCTCGTCCGGGATTCGAACCCGGGACCTCTCGCACCCGAAGCGAGAATCATACCTCTAGACCAACGAGCCATGCTCTGGTTGCTGCTTTGATCGATTTGTTGTCACAAAACATGCTTAGACAAAGGCTCCCTGCACCCTAAGCGAGAATCATACCCCTAGACCAACGAGCCATGTTCTGGTTGCTGCTTTGATCGATTTTTTGTCACAAAACATGCTTAGACAAAAAGAGAAACATCCGCAGCAAATCACGCCGAGCTACACTGGGTAAAGTACTGATCTGGGATTAGAACAGGAGCCCTCTTCACTAAATAACCTCCTTCAACAACCAACTGAAATGGGCTCATCCGAGATCCCGCACCCTAAGCTAGAATCATGTTCTACCAACGAGCCATGTTCTGGTTGCTGCTTTCATCGATTTGTTGTCACAAAACATGCTTAGACAAAGGCTCCCTGCACCCTAAGCGAGAATCATACCACGAGACCAACGAGCCATGTTCTGGTTGCTGCTTTCATCGATTTGTTGTCACAAAACATGCTTAAACAAAGGCTCCCTGCACCCTAAGCGAGAATCATACCACGAGACCAACGAGCAATGTATTGGTTGCTGCTTTGATCGATTTGTTGTCACAAAACATGCGTAAACAAAAAGAGCTGGAAAGACTTCTGCAGCAAATCACCCCAATCTACGTTGGGTAAAGGACTGATCTGGGATTAGAACAGGAACCCTCTTCACCAAGTAACCTCCTTCAACAACATACTGTAAAGGGCTCGTCCGGGATTTGAACCCTAGACCTCTCGCACCCGAAGCGCGAATCATACCCCTAGACCATCGAGCCATGCTCTGGTTGCTGCTTTGATCGATTTGTTGTCACAAAACATGCTTAAACAAAGGCTCCCTGCACCCGAAGCGAGAATCATACCCCTAGACCAACGAGCCATGCCCTGGTTGCTGCTTTGATCGATTTGTTGTCACAAAACATGCTTAGACAAAGGCTCCCTGCACCCAAAGCGAGAATCATACACCTTGACCAACGAGCCATGTTCTAGTTGCTGCTTCGATTGATCGATTTGTTGTCACAAAACATGCTTACACAAAGGCTTCCTGCACCCTAAGCAAAAATCATACCACGAGACCAACGAGCCATGTTCTGGTTGCTGCTTTGATCGATTTTTTGTCACAAAACATGCTTAGACAAAAAGAGAAACATCCGCAGCAAATCACGCCGAGCTACACTGGGTAAAGTACTGATCTGGGATTAGAACAGGAGCCCTCTTCACTAAATAACCTCCTTCAACAACCAACTGAAATGGGCTCATCCGAGATCCCGCACCCTAAGCTGGAATCATGTTCTACCAACGAGCCATGTTCTGGTTGCTGCTTTCATCGATTTGTTGTCACAAAACATGCTTAAACAAAAGCTCCCTGCACCCTAAGCGAGAATCATACCACGAGACCAATGAGCCATGTTCTGGTTGCTGCTTTGATCGATTTGTTGTCAGAAAAAATGCTTAGACAAAAAGAGCTGGAGGAACTTCTGCAGCAAATCACCCCGATCTACGTTGGGTAAAGGACTGATTTGGGAATAGAACAGGAGCCTTCTTTGACAGGTTACCTCCTTCTACAGCATACTATAATGGGCTCGTCCGGGATTTGAACCCGGGACCTCTCGCACCCTAAGCGAGAATCATACCCCTAGACCAACGAGCCACTTTCTAGTTGTTTCTTCGATTGATCGATTTGTTGTCACAAAACATGCTTAGACAAAGGTTCACTGCACCCTAAGCGAGATTCATACCACGAGACCAACGAGCCATGCTCTGGTTGCTGCTTTGATCGATTTGTTGTCACAAAACATGCTTAGACAAAAAGAAAAACTTCTGCAGCAAATCGCCCCGATCTACGATGGGTAAAGGACTGATTTGGGAATAGAACAGGAGCCCTCTTTGCCAGGTTACCTCCTTCTACAGCATACTGTAAAGGGCTCGTCCGGGATTTGAACCCGGGACCTCTCGCACCCAAAGCGAGAATCATACCCCTAGACCAACGAGCCATGTTGTAGTTGCTGCTTCGATTCATCGCCTTGTTGTCACAAAACATGCTTAGACAAAGGCTCCCTGCACCCTAAGCGAGAATCATACCCCTAGACCAACAAGCCATGTTCTGGTTGCTGCTTTGATCGATTTGTTGTCACAAAACATGCTTAGACAAAGGCTCCCTGCACCCTAAGCGAGAATCATACCCCTAGACCAACGAGCCATGTTCTGGTTGCTGCTTTGATCGATTTGTTGTCACAAAACATGCTTGGACAAAAAGAGCTGGAGAAATTTCCGCAGCAATTCACGTCGATCTACGTTGGGTAAAGGACTGATTTGGGGATAGAACAGGAGCCCTCTTTGCCAGGCAACCTCTTTCAACAGCATACTGTAAGGGGCTCGTCCGGGATTTGAACCCGGGACCTCTCGCACCCAAAGCGAGAATCATACCCCTAGACCAACGAGCCATGTTGTAGTTGCTGCTTCGATTGATCGCCTTGTTGTCACAAAACATCCTTAGACAAAGGCTCCCTGCACCCTAAGCGAGAATCATACCCCTAGACCAACAAGCCATGTTCTGGTTGCTGCTTTGATCGATTTGTTGTCACAAAACATGCTTAGACAAAGGCTCCCTGCACCCTAAGCGAGAATCATACCACTAGACCAACGAGCCACTTTCTAGTTGTTTCTTCGATTGATCGATTTGTTGTCACAAAACATGCTTACACAAAGGCTCCCTGCACCCTAAGCGAGATTCATACCACGAGACCAACGAGCCATTTCTGGTTGCTGCTTTGATCGATTTGTCGTCACAAAACATGCTTAGACAAAAAGAAAAACTTCTGCAGCAAATCGCCCCGATCTACGATGGGTAAAGGACTGATTTGGGAATAGAACAGGAGCCCTCTTTGCCAGGTTACCTCCTTCTACAGCATACTGTAATGGGCTCGTCCGGGATTTGAACCCGGGACCTCTCGCACCCTAAGCGAGAATCATACCCCTAGACCAACGAGCCATGTTGTAGTTGCTGCTTCGATTGATCGATTTGTTGCCACAAAACATGCTTAGACAAATAGAGAACCTTCCGCAGCAAATCACCCCGATCTACGTTGGGTAAAGGACTGATTTGTGAATAGAACAGGAGACCTCTTTGCCATGTTACCTCCTTCACCAGCATACTGTAATGGGCTCGTCCGGGATTTGAACCCCGGACCTCTCGCACCCTAAGCGAGAATCATACCCCTAGACCAACAAGCCATGTTCTGGTTGCTGCTTTGATCGATTTGTTGTCACAAAACATGCTTAGACAAAGCCTCCCTGCACCCTAAGCGAGAATCATACCCCTAGACCAACGAGCCATGTTGTAGTTGCTGCTTTGATCGATTTGTTGTCACAAAACATGCTTAGACAAAGCCTCCCTGCACCCTAAGCGAGAATCATACCCCTAGACCAACAAGCCATGTTCTGGTTGCTGCTTTGATCAATTTGTTGTCACAAAACATGCTTAGACAAAGGCTCCCTGCACCCTAAGCGAGAATCATACCCCTAGACCAACGAGCCATGTTGTAGTTGCTGCTTCGATTGATCGCCTTGTTGTCATAAAACATGCTTAGACAAAGGTTCCCTGCACCCTAAGCGAGATTCATACCACGAGACCAACGAGCCATGCTCTGGTTGCTGCTTTGATCGATTTGTTGTCACAAAACATGCTTAGACAAAAAGAAAAACTTCTGCAGCAAATCGCCCCGATCTACGATGGGTAAAGGACTGATTTGGGAATAGAACAGGAGCCCTCTTTGCCAGGTTACCTCCTTCTACAGCATACTGTAAAAGGCTCGTCACGGATTTGAACCTTGGACCTCTCCCACCCAAACCGAGAACCATACCCCTAGACCAACGAGCCATGTTCTAGTTCCTGCTTCGATTGATCGATTTGTTGCCACAAAACATGCTTAGACAAATAGAGAAACTTCCGCAGCAAATCACCCCGATCTACGTTGGGTAAAGGACTGATTTGTGAATATCAGAAAGGGATTTATTCGCCATGAAAGTTTGCACAGACAAGGAATTTGCTTTGGCAGGAAGGTGCATACAATAAACATATACCTAAAATTTAAATATGTGGACTAACTATACAAAGGGTACATAAACTAGCAGTACTAAGTGGGATAAATATAAGTTGCCGTAAATTACAATATAAAAATACAAAAATACAAATATTACAAAAAATACAAATGTACAAGATACCATGTTGTGGTGCAGTGCAAAAGCAGTGTGTTTTAAGCAATAAGTCATTTGAGTCAGTGTGGTCCCTTGGCCTTGTTGAAGAGGCCAACAGCGGAAGGGAAGAAACTGTTTTTGTGGCGTGAGGTATTGGTCCTGATGGACCGCAGCCTTCTGCCGGAGGGGAGTGACTGAAACAGGGAGTGTCCAGGGTGGGAGGAGTCGGCCACAATCTTCCTCGCTCGCCTCAGGGTCCTCGAGGTGTGCAGGTCCTCGAGGGTAGGCAGATTGCAGCCAATCACCTTCTCAGCAGTACGGATGATACGCTGCAGTCTGCTCTTGTCCTTGGCAGTGGCAGCAGCGTACCAGACGGTGATGGAGGAGGTGAGGATGGACTCAATGATGGCTGAGTAGAAGTGCACCATCATTGTCTTTGGCAGGTTGAACTTCTTCAGCTGCCGAAGGAAGTACATCCTCTGTTGTGCTTTCTTGATGAGGGAGCTGATGTTCAGTTCCCACTTGAGGTCCTGGGAGAGGATAGTGCCCAGGAAGCGGAAGGACTCCACAGTGTTGACTGGGGAGTCACACAGGGTGATGGGGGTGAGTGGGGCTGTGTTCCTCCTGAAGTCCACAACCATCTCCACTGTCTTAAGAGCATTGAGCTCTAAGTTGTTCTGGCTGCACCAGGTCACCAGGTTGGCCGCTTCCCACCTATAATCAGACTCGTCTCCACCAGAGATGAGCCCAATAAGGGTGGTGTCGTCCGCAAACTTCAGGAGTTTGACGGACGGATGACTGGAGGTGCAACTGTTGGTGTACAGGGAGAAGAGCAGAGGAGAAAGGACGCAGCCCTGAGGTGATCCGGTGCTGATGGACCGGGAGTCAGAGACTTGTGTTCCCAGCTTAACGCACTGCTTCCTGTCAGACAGGAAGTCTGTGATCCACCTGCAGGTGGAATCAGGCACGTTCAGCTGGGAGAGCTTGTCCTGAAGCAGGGCGGGGATGATGGTGTTGAAGGCAGAGCTGAAGTCCACAAACAGGATCCTGGCATAGGATGCTGGGGAGTCCAGGTGCTGTAGGGTGAAGTGGAGGGCCATGTTAACTGCATCGTCCACAGACCTGTTGGCTCTGTAGGCAAACTGCAGGGGGTCCAGTAGAGGGTCAGTGATGGATTTAAGGTGTGCCAGCACCAGGCGCTCGAAAGACTTCATTACCACAGAGGTCAGGGCGACGGGTCTGTAGTCATTATGTCCTGTTGGCCTTGGCTTTTTGGGCACAGGGATGATGGTGGAGGACTTGAGACAGGCTGGCACATGGCATGTCTCAAGGGAGGTGTTAAAGATGTGGGTAAACACCGGAGACAGCTGGTCAGCGCAGTGCTTGAGGGTGGCTGGAGAGACAGAGTCCGGCCCAGCTGCTTTGCGGGGGTTCTGCCTCTTGAAAAGTCTGTTAACTTCACCCTCCTGAATGGAGAGAGTCGTCACTGTAGAGGGGGGGAGGTGGGAGGCCTCCTGGGTGGGAAGGGGTAGTTCAAGACTGTCCAATTGTCTTTCAAATCTGCAGTAGAACTCATTCAGGTCGTTGGCCAGGCGGGAGTCGTTAGTGGAGTGGGGGGCTCTGGGCTTGTAGTTGGTAATTTGCCTGAGCCCTCTCCAGACAGAAGCAGAGTCGTTTGCAGAGAATTGGTGTTTTAGCCTCTCTGAGTACAGTCGTTTAGCCTCCCTCACCGCCTTGCTAAACCTGTTCTTTGACTCCTTGAAACTGTCTTTGTCCCCACTCCTAAACGCGGCCTCTTTCTCTGACCTCAACCTTCTGAGTTTAGCTGTAAACCAGGGTTTGTCGTTGTTGTAGCTTACCCTGGTGCGTGTTGGTATACAGCAGTCCTCACAGAAGCTGATGTATGATGTCACAGCCTCTGTGAGCTCATCCAGACTATTGGTAGCAGTCGTGAACATGTCCCAGTCAGTGCAGTCCAAGCACGCCCGCAGATCCTCCATAGCTTCACTGGTCCACTGTTTTGATGTCCTCACAGCAGGCTTACAGCGCTTTAGCTTCTGCCTGTATGCAGGAATCAGGTGGACCATGGCGTGGTCAGAGTGACCCAGTGCTGCTCGGGGGACCGCATGGTATGCTTTGCTGATTGTAGAGTAGCAGTGATCCAGGGTGTTTCCTTCTCTGGTAGGGGATTTGATGAATTGTCTATATTTTGGGAGTTCTTGAGTGAGATTGCCTTTGTTAAAGTCGCCTAGCACAATAACCAAGGAATCCGGATTTTCATGCTCCACACTCAGTATCTGGCTGGCGAGCACACGTTGAGCCTCGTTAACGCTAGCCTGCGGAGGCATGTAGACGCCAACCAGAATGAATGATGCAAACTCTCGTGGCGAGTAAAAAGATCTACAGTTAATAAAAAATGATTCCAGATCAGGAGAACAGTGCTGCAGAATCACTGTCACATCTAAACACCAGCCACTGTTAATGTAAAAACAAATACCACCGCCTTTCGTTTTGCCAGAGAGCACAGGGTTACGATCCGCTCTCAGCAGTTTGAAACCTGCTAGCTGTAGCGCAGAGTCTGGGATCAGTTCACTCAGCCATGTCTCCGTAAAGCACAAAACGGAAGATGAATGAAAGTCTCTGTTTTTCCACACCAGTAGCTGAAGTTCATCCAGTTTGTTGCTCAGTGAACGCACGTTGGAGAGAAATATCCCCGGTAACGCTGTGCGTGCCCCACGCCGACGGAGTCGCACCAGAGCACCGGCTCGTTTGCCTCTCCTACGGCGCTTCGCTGCTAGGACAAAGCCGAGGGTGGCTTTGACTATAATTCCCACTAATTCCGCCGCTGGAAGCAGAAAAGTGGGAAATAAATCCACAGGAGTTGTAGTCCTGATGTTTAGAAGTACTTCTCTAGTTAGAGAACCCCGGAAATCTTGGCAGAACACTGAATTAACAGACAAAACAAGACAAAAAAGAGCACACCTAACGACCGAGGCAGCCATCATCGGCGCCATCTATATAGAACAGGAGCCCTCTTTGCCATGTTACCTCCTTCAACAGCATACTATAATGGGCTCGTCCGGGATTTGAACCCGGGACCTCTCGCACCCTAAGCGAGAATCATACCCCTAGACCAACGAGCCATGTTGTAGTTGCTGCTTCAATTGATCGCCTTGTTGTCACAAAACATGCTTAGACAAAGGTTCCCTGCACCCTAAGCGAGATTCATACCACGAGACCAACGAGCCATGCTCTGGTTGCTGCTTTGATCGATTTGTTGTCACAAAACATGCTTAGACAAAAAGAAAAACTTCTGCAGCAAATCGCCCCGATCTACAATGGGTAAAGGAATGATTTGGGAATAGAACAGGAGCCCTCTTTGCCAGGTTACCTCCTTCTACAGCATACTGTAAAGGGCTCGTCCGGGATTTGAACCCGAGACCTCTCACACCCAAAGCGAGAATCATACCCCTAGACCAACGAGCCATGTTGTAGTTGCTGCTTCGATTGATCGATTTGTTGCCACAAAACATGCTTAGACAAATAGAGAAACTTCCGCAGCAAATCACCCCGATCTACGTTGGGTAAAGGACTGATTTGTGAATAGAACAGGAGCCCTCTTTGCCATGTTACCTCCTTCACCAGCATACTGTAATGGGCTCGTTCGGGATTTGAACCCAGGACCTCTCGCACCCTAAGCGAGAATCATACCCCTAGACCAACAAGCCATGTTCTGGTTGCTGCTTTGATCGATTTGTTGTCACAAAACATGCTTAGACAAAGGCTCCCTGCACCCTAAGCGAGAATCATACCCCTAGACCAACGAGCCATGTTGTAGTTGCTGCTTCGATTGATCGCCTTGTTGTCACAAAACATGCTTAGACAAAGGCTCCCTGCACCCTAAGCGAGAATCATACCCCTAGACCAACAAGCCATGTTCTGGTTGCTGCTTTGATCGATTTGTTGTCACAAAACATGCTTAGACAAAGGCTCCCTGCACCCTAAGCGAGAATCATACCCCTAGACCAACGAGCCATGTTCTGGTTGCTGCTTTGATCGATTTGTTGTCACAAAACATGCTTGGACAAAAAGAGCTGGAGAAACTTCCGCAGCAAATCACGCCGATCTACGTTGGTTAAAGGACTGATTTGGGGATAGAACAGGAGCCCTCTTTGCCAGGTTACCTCTTTCAACAGCATACTGTAAGGGGCTCATCCGGGATTTGAACCCAGGACCTCTCGCACCCTAAGCGAGAATCATACCCCTAGACCAACGAGCCACTTTCTAGTTGTTTCTTCGATTGATCGATTTGTTGTCACAAAACATGCTTACACAAAGGCTCCCTGCACCCTCAGCGAGATTCATACCACGAGACCAACGAGCCATGCTCTGGTTGCTGCTTTGATCGATTTGTTGTCACAAAACATGCTTAGACAAAAAGAAAAACTTCTGCAGCATATCGCCCCGATCTACGATGGGTAAAGGACTGATTTGGGAATAGAACAGGAGCCCTCTTTGCAAGGTTACCTCCTTCTACAGCATACTGTAAAGGGCTCGTCCGGGATTTGAACCCGGGACCTCTCGCACCCTAAGCGAGAATCATACCCCTAGACCAACGAGCCATGTTCTAGTTGCTGCTTCGATTGATCGATTTGTTGTCACAAAACATGCTTACACAAAGGCTTCCTGCACCCGAAGCAAAAATCATACCACGAGACCAACGAGCCATGTTCTGGTTGCTGCTTTGATCGATTTTTTGTCACAAAACATGCTTAGACAAAAAGAGCTGGAGGAACTTCTGCAGCAAATCACCCCGATCTACGTTGGGTAAAGGACTGATCTGGGATTAGAACAGGAGCCCTCTTCACTAAATAACCTCCTTCAACAACCTACTGTAGTGGGCTCATCCGAGATCCCGCACCCTAAGCTAGAATCATACCCCTAGACCAACGAGCCATGTTCTAGTTGCTGCTTCGATTGATCGATTTGTTGTCACAAAACATGCTAAAACAAATAGAGAAACTTCTACAGCAAATCACCCCGATCTACGTTGGGTAAAGGAATGATTTGGGAATAGAACAGGTGCCCTCTTTGCCACATTACCTCCTTCAACAGTATACTGCAATGGGCTCGTACGGGATTTGTACCCCGGACCTCTCGCACCTTAAGCGAGAATCATACCCCTAGACCAACGAGCCATGCTCTGGTTGCTGCTTTGATAGATTTGTTGTAACCAAACATGCTTAGACAAAAAGAGAAATTTCCAAAGCAAATCACGCCGATCTACATTGGGTAAAGGACTGATTTGGGAATAGAACAGGAGCCCTCTTTGCAAGGTTACCTCCTTCTACAGCATACTGTAAAGGGCTCGTCCGGGATTTGAACCCGGGACCTCTCGCACCCTAAGCGAGAATCATACCCCTAGACCAACGAGCCATGTTCTAGTTGCTGCTTCGATTGATCGATTTGTTGTCACAAAACATGCTTACACAAAGGCTTCCTGCACCCTAAGCAAAAATCATACCACGAGACCAACGAGCCATGTTCTGGTTGCTGCTTTGATCGATTTTTTGTCACAAAACATGCTTAGACAAAAAGAGCTGGAGGAACTTCTGCAGCAAATCACCCCGATCTACGTTGGGTAAAGGACTGATCTGGGATTAGAACAGGAGCCCTCTTCACTAAATAACCTCCTTCAACAACCTACTGTAGTGGGCTCATCCGAGATCCCGCACCCTAAGCTAGAATCATACCCCTAGACCAACGAGCCATGTTCTAGTTGCTGCTTCGATTGATCGATTTGTTGTCACAAAACATGCTAAAACAAATAGAGAAACTTCTACAGCAAATCACCCCGATCTACGTTGGGTAAAGGAATGATTTGGGAATAGAACAGGTGCCCTCTTTGCCACATTACCTCCTTCAACAGTATACTGCAATGGGCTCGTACGGGATTTGTACCCCGGACCTCTCGCACCTTAAGCGAGAATCATACCCCTAGACCAACGAGCCATGCTCTGGTTGCTGCTTTGATAGATTTGTTGTAACCAAACATGCTTAGACAAAAAGAGAAATTTCCAAAGCAAATCACGCCGATTTACATTGGGTAAAGGACTGATTTGGGAATAGAACAGGTGCCCTCTTTGCCAGGTTACCTCTTTCAACAGCATACTGTAATGGTCTCGTCCGGGATTTGAACCCAGGACCTCTCTCGCACCCTAAGCGAGAATCATACCCCTAGACCAACAAGCCATGTTCTAATTGCTGCTTCGATTGATCGATATGTTGTCACATAACATGCTTAGACAAAGGCTCCCTGCACCCTAAGCGAGAATCATACCACGAGACCAACGAGCCATGTTCTGGTTGCTGCTTTGATTAAGTTGTTGTAAAAAAAATGCGTAGACAAAAAGAGCTGGAGAAACTTCTGCAGCAAATCACCCCGATCTACATTGGGTAAAATACTGATATGGGAATAGAACAGGAGCCCTCTTCACCATGTTACCTCCTTCAACAGCATACTGTAATGGGCTCGTCCGGGATTTGAACCCAGGACCTCTCGCACCCTAAGCGAGAATCATACCCCTAGACCAACGAGCCATGTTCTGGTTGCTGCTTTCATCGATTTGTTGTCACAAAACATGCTTAAACAAAAGCTCCCTGCACCCTAAGCGAGAATCATACCACGAGACCAATGAGCCATGTTCTGGTTGCTGCTTTGATTGATCGATTTGTTGTCACAAAACATGCGTAAACAAAAAGAGCTGGAAAAACTTCTGCAGCAAATCACCCCAATCTACGTTGGGTAAAGGACTGATCTGGGATTAGAACAGGAGCCCTCTTCACCAAGTAACCTCCTTCAACAACATACTGTAAAGGGCTCATCCGGGATTCGAACCCAGGACCTCTCGCACCCGAAGCGGGAATCATACCCCTAGACCAACGAGCCATGCTCTGGTTTCTGCTTTGATCGATTTGTTGTCACAAAACATGCTTAAACAAAGGCTCCCTGCACCCTAAGCGAGAATCATACCACGAGACCAACGAGCAATGTATTGGTTGCTGCTTTGATCGATTTGTTGTCACAAAACATGCGTAAACAAAAAGAGCTGGAAAAACTTCTGCAGCAAATCACCCCAATCTACGTTGGGTAAAAGGACTGATATGGGAATAGAACAGGAGCCCTCTTCACCATGTTACCTCCTTCAACAGCATACTGTAATGGGCTCGTCCGGGATTTGAACCCAGGACCTCTCGCACCCTAAGCGAGAATCATACCCCTAGACCAACGAGCCATGTTTTGGTTGCTGCTTTGATTGATTTGTTGTCAAAAAAAATTGCTTAGACAAAGGCTCCCTGTAGCCTAAGCGAGAATCATACCCCTTGACCAACGAGCAATGTTATAGTTGCTGCTTCGATTGATCGATTTGTTGTCACAAAACATGCTTAGACAAAGGCTCCCTGCACCCAAAGCGAGAATCATACCCCTTGACCAACGAGCCATGTTTTAGTTGCTGCTTCGATGGATCGATTTGTTGTCACAAAACATGCTTAGACAAAGGCTCCCTGCACCCTAAGCGAGAATCATACCACGAGACCAACGAGCCATGTTCTGGTTGCTGCTTTCATCGATTTGTTGTCACAAAACATGCTTAAACAAAAGCTCCCTGCACCCTAAGCGAGAATCATACCACGAGACCAATGAGCCATGTTCTGGTTGCTGCTTTGATTGATCGATTTGTTGTCACAAAACATGCGTAAACAAAAAGAGCTGGAAAAACTTCTGCAGCAAATCACCCCAATCTACGTTGGGTAAAGGACTGATCTGGGATTAGAACAGGAGCCCTCTTCACCAAGTAACCTCCTTCAACAACATACTGTAAAGGGCTCATCCGGGATTCGAACCCGGGACCTCTCGCACCCGAAGCGAGAATCATACCCCTAGACCAACGAGCCATGCTCTGGTTTCTGCTTTGATCGATTTGTTGTCACAAAACATGCTTAAACAAAGGCTCCCTGCACCCTAAGCGAGAATCATACCACGAGACCAACGAGCAATGTATTGGTTGCTGCTTTGATCGATTTGTTGTCACAAAACATGCGTAAACAAAAAGAGCTGGAAAAACTTCTGCAGCAAATCACCCCAATCTACGTTGGGTAAAAGGACTGATATGGGAATAGAACAGGAGCCCTCTTCACCATGTTACCTCCTTCAACAGCATACTGTAATGGGCTCGTCCGGGATTTGAACCCAGGACCTCTCGCACCCTAAGCGAGAATCATACCCCTAGACCAACGAGCCATGTTTTGGTTGCTGCTTTGATTGATTTGTTGTCAAAAAAAATTGCTTAGACAAAGGCTCCCTGCAGCCTAAGCGAGAATCATACCCCTTGACCAACGAGCAATGTTATAGTTGCTGCTTCGATTGATCGATTTGTTGTAACAAAACATGCTTAGACAAAGGCTCCCTGCACCCAAAGCGAGAATCATACCCCTTGACCAACGAGCCATGTTTTAGTTGCTGCTTCGATGGATCGATTTGTTGTCACAAAACATGCTTAGACAAAGGCTCCCTGCACCCTAAGCGAGAATCATACCACGAGACCAACGAGCCATGTTCTGGTTGCTGCTTTCATCGATTTGTTGTCACAAAACATGCTTAAACAAAAGCTCCCTGCACCCTAAGCGAGAATCATACCACGAGACCAATGAGCCATGTTCTGGTTGCTGCTTTGATTGATCGATTTGTTGTCACAAAACATGCGTAAACAAAAAGAGCTGGAAAAACTTCTGCAGCAAATCACCCCAATCTACGTTGGGTAAAGGACTGATCTGGGATTAGAACAGGAGCCCTCTTCACCAAGTAACCTCCTTCAACAACATACTGTAAAGGGCTCATCCGGGATTCGAACCCGGGACCTCTCGCACCCGAAGCGAGAATCATACCCCTAGACCAACAAGCCATGCTCTGGTTTCTGCTTTGATCGATTTGTTGTCACAAAACATGCTTAAACAAAGGCTCCCTGCACCCTAAGCGAGAATCATACCACGAGACCAACGAGCAATGTATTGGTTGCTGCTTTGATCGATTTGTTGTCACAAAACATGCGTAAACAAAAAGAGCTGGAAAAACTTCTGCAGCAAATCACCCCAATCTACGTTGGGTAAAGGACTGATCTGGGATTAGAACAGGAGCCCTCTTCACCAAGTAACCTCCTTCAACAACATACTGTAAAGGGCTCATCCGGGAGTCGAACCCGGGACCTCTCGCACCCGAAGCGAGAATCATACCCCTAGACCAACGAGCCATGCTCTGGTTTCTGCTTTGATCGATTTGTTGTCACAAAACATGCGTAAACAAAAAGAGCTGGAAAAACTTCTGCAGCAAATCACCCCAATCTACGTTGGGTAAAAGGACTGATATGGGAATAGAACAGGAGCCCTCTTCACCATGTTACCTCCTTCAACAGCATACTGTAATGGGCTCGTCCGGGATTTGAACCCAGGACCTCTCGCACCCTAAGCGAGAATCATACCCCTAGACCAACGAGCCATGTTTTGGTTGCTGCTTTGATTGATTTGTTGTCAAAAAAAATTGCTTAGACAAAGGCTCCCTGCAGCCTAAGCGAGAATCATACCCCTTGACCAACGAGCAATGTTATAGTTGCTGCTTCGATTGATCGATTTGTTGTAACAAAACATGCTTAGACAAAGGCTCCCTGCACCCAAAGCGAGAATCATACCCCTTGACCAACGAGCCATGTTTTAGTTGCTGCTTCGATGGATCGATTTGTTGTCACAAAACATGCTTAGACAAAGGCTCCCTGCACCCTAAGCGAGAATCATACCACGAGACCAACGAGCCATGTTCTGGTTGCTGCTTTCATCGATTTGTTGTCACAAAACATGCTTAAACAAAAGCTCCCTGCACCCTAAGCGAGAATCATACCACGAGACCAATGAGCCATGTTCTGGTTGCTGCTTTGATTGATCGATTTGTTGTCACAAAACATGCGTAAACAAAAAGAGCTGGAAAAACTTCTGCAGCAAATCACCCCAATCTACGTTGGGTAAAGGACTGATCTGGGATTAGAACAGGAGCCCTCTTCACCAAGTAACCTCCTTCAACAACATACTGTAAAGGGCTCATCCGGGAGTCGAACCCGGGACCTCTCGCACCCGAAGCGAGAATCATACCCCTAGACCAACGAGCCATGCTCTGGTTTCTGCTTTGATCGATTTGTTGTCACAAAACATGCGTAAACAAAAAGAGCTGGAAAAACTTCTGCAGCAAATCACCCCAATCTACGTTGGTTAAAAGGACTGATATGGGAATAGAACAGGAGCCCTCTTCACCATGTTACCTCCTTCAACAGCATACTGTAATGGGCTCGTCCGGGATTTGAACCCAGGACCTCTCGCACCCTAAGCGAGAATCATACCCCTAGACCAACGAGCCATGTTTTGGTTGCTGCTTTGATTGATTTGTTGTCAAAAAAAATTGCTTAGACAAAGGCTCCCTGCAGCCTAAGCGAGAATCATACCCCTTGACCAACGAGCAATGTTATAGTTGCTGCTTCGATTGATCGATTTGTTGTAACAAAACATGCTTAGACAAAGGCTCCCTGCACCCAAAGCGAGAATCATACCCCTTGACCAACGAGCCATGTTTTAGTTGCTGCTTCGATGGATCGATTTGTTGTCACAAAACATGCTTAGACAAAGGCTCCCTGCACCCTAAGCGAGAATCATACCACGAGACCAACGAGCCATGTTCTGGTTGCTGCTTTCATCGATTTGTTGTCACAAAACATGCTTAAACAAAAGCTCCCTGCACCCTAAGCGAGAATCATACCACGAGACCAATGAGCCATGTTCTGGTTGCTGCTTTGATTGATCGATTTGTTGTCACAAAACATGCGTAAACAAAAAGAGCTGGAAAAACTTCTGCAGCAAATCACCCCAATCTACGTTGGGTAAAGGACTGATCTGGGATTAGAACTGGAGCCCTCTTCACCAAGTAACCTCCTTCAACAACATACTGTAAAGGGCTCATCCGGGATTCGAACCCGGGACCTCTCGCACCCAAAGCGAGAATCATACCCCTAGACCAACGAGCCATGTTCTAGTTGCTGCTTCGATTGATTGATTTGTTGTCACAAAACATGCTTAGACAAAGGCTCCCTGCACCCTAAGCGAGAATCATACCCCTAGACCAACAAGCCATGTTCTGGTTGCTGCTTTGATCGATTTGTTGTCACAAAACATGCTTAGACAAAGGCTCCCTGCACCCTAAGCGAGAATCATACCCCTAGACCAACGAGCCATGTTCTGGTTGCTGCTTTGATCGATTTGTTGTCACAAAACATGCTTGGACAAAAAGAGCTGGAGAAACTTCCGCAGCAAATCACCCCGATCTACGTTGGGTAAAGGACTGATTTGTGAATAGAACAGGAGCCCTCTTTGCCATGTTACCTCCTTCACCAGCATACTGTAATGGGCTCGTCCGGGATTTGAACCCTGGACCTCTCGCACCCTAAGCGAGAATCATACCCCTAGACCAACGAGCCATGTTGTAGTTGCTGCTTCGATTGATCGCCTTGTTGTCACAAAACATGCTTAGACAAAGGCTCCCTGCACCCTAAGCGAGAATCATACCCCTAGACCAACAAGCCATGTTCTGGTTGCTGCTTTGATTGATTTGTTGTCACAAAACATGCTTAGACAAAGGCTCCCTGCACCCTAAGCGAGAATCATACCCCTAGACCAACGAGCCATGTTGTAGTTGCTGCTTCGATTGATCGCCTTGTTGTCACAAAACATGCTTAGACAAAGGTTCCCTGCACCCTAAGCGAGATTCATACCACGAGACCAACGAGCAATGTATTGGTTGCTGCTTTGATCGATTTGTTGTCACAAAACATGCGTAAACAAAGAGAGCTGGAAAAACTTCTGCAGCAAATCACCCCAATCTACGTTGGGTAAAAGGACTGATATGGGAATAGAACAGGAGCCCTCTTCACCATGTTACCTCCTTCTACAGCATACTGTAATGGGCTCGTCCGGGATTTGAACCCAGGACCTCTCGCACCCTAAGCGAGAATCATACCCCTAGACCAACGAGCCATGTTTTGGTTGCTGCTTTGATTGATTTGTTGTCAAAAAAAATTGCTTAGACAAAGGCTCCCTGCAGCCTAAGCGAGAATCATACCCCTTGACCAACGAGCAATGTTATAGTTGCTGCTTCGATTGATCGATTTGTTGTAACAAAACATGCTTAGACAAAGGCTCCCTGCACCCAAAGCGAGAATCATACCCCTTGACCAACGAGCCATGTTTTAGTTGCTGCTTCGATGGATCGATTTGTTGTCACAAAACATGCTTAGACAAAGGCTCCCTGCACCCTAAGCGAGAATCATACCACGAGACCAACGAGCCATGTTCTGGTTGCTGCTTTCATCGATTTGTTGTCACAAAACATGCTTAAACAAAAGCTCCCTGCACCCTAAGCGAGAATCATACCACGAGACCAATGAGCCATGTTCTGGTTGCTGCTTTGATTGATCGATTTGTTGTCACAAAACATGCGTAAACAAAAAGAGCTGGAAAAACTTCTGCAGCAAATCACCCCAATCTACGTTGGGTAAAAGGACTGATATGGGAATAGAACAGGAGCCCTCTTCACCATGTTACCTCCTTCAACAGCATACTGTAATGGGCTCGTCCGGGATTTGAACCCAGGACCTCTCGCACCCTAAGCGAGAATCATACCCCTAGACCAACGAGCCATGTTTTGGTTGCTGCTTTGATTGATTTGTTGTCAAAAAAAATTGCTTAGACAAAGGCTCCCTGCAGCCTAAGCGAGAATCATACCCCTTGACCAACGAGCAATGTTATAGTTGCTGCTTCGATTGATCGATTTGTTGTAACAAAACATGCTTAGACAAAGGCTCCCTGCACCCAAAGCGAGAATCATACCCCTTGACCAACGAGCCATGTTTTAGTTGCTGCTTCGATGGATCGATTTGTTGTCACAAAACATGCTTAGACAAAGGCTCCCTGCACCCTAAGCGAGAATCATACCACGAGACCAACGAGCCATGTTCTGGTTGCTGCTTTCATCGATTTGTTGTCACAAAACATGCTTAAACAAAAGCTCCCTGCACCCTAAGCGAGAATCATACCACGAGACCAATGAGCCATGTTCTGGTTGCTGCTTTGATTGATCGATTTGTTGTCACAAAACATGCGTAAACAAAAAGAGCTGGAAAAACTTCTGCAGCAAATCACCCCAATCTACGTTGGGTAAAGGACTGATCTGGGATTAGAACAGGAGCCCTCTTCACCAAGTAACCTCCTTCAACAACATACTGTAAAGGGCTCATCCGGGATTCGAACCCGGGACCTCTCGCACCCGAAGCGAGAATCATACCCCTAGACCAACAAGCCATGCTCTGGTTTCTGCTTTGATCGATTTGTTGTCACAAAACATGCTTAAACAAAGGCTCCCTGCACCCTAAGCGAGAATCATACCACGAGACCAACGAGCAATGTATTGGTTGCTGCTTTGATCGATTTGTTGTCACAAAACATGCGTAAACAAAAAGAGCTGGAAAAACTTCTGCAGCAAATCACCCCAATCTACGTTGGGTAAAGGACTGATCTGGGATTAGAACAGGAGCCCTCTTCACCAAGTAACCTCCTTCAACAACATACTGTAAAGGGCTCATCCGGGAGTCGAACCCGGGACCTCTCGCACCCGAAGCGAGAATCATACCCCTAGACCAACGAGCCATGCTCTGGTTTCTGCTTTGATCGATTTGTTGTCACAAAACATGCGTAAACAAAAAGAGCTGGAAAAACTTCTGCAGCAAATCACCCCAATCTACGTTGGGTAAAAGGACTGATATGGGAATAGAACAGGAGCCCTCTTCACCATGTTACCTCCTTCAACAGCATACTGTAATGGGCTCGTCCGGGATTTGAACCCAGGACCTCTCGCACCCTAAGCGAGAATCATACCCCTAGACCAACGAGCCATGTTTTGGTTGCTGCTTTGATTGATTTGTTGTCCAAAAAAATTGCTTAGACAAAGGCTCCCTGCAGCCTAAGCGAGAATCATACCCCTTGACCAACGAGCAATGTTATAGTTGCTGCTTCGATTGATCGATTTGTTGTAACAAAACATGCTTAGACAAAGGCTCCCTGCACCCAAAGCGAGAATCATACCCCTTGACCAACGAGCCATGTTTTAGTTGCTGCTTCGATGGATCGATTTGTTGTCACAAAACATGCTTAGACAAAGGCTCCCTGCACCCTAAGCGAGAATCATACCACGAGACCAACGAGCCATGTTCTGGTTGCTGCTTTCATCGATTTGTTGTCACAAAACATGCTTAAACAAAAGCTCCCTGCACCCTAAGCGAGAATCATACCACGAGACCAATGAGCCATGTTCTGGTTGCTGCTTTGATTGATCGATTTGTTGTCACAAAACATGCGTAAACAAAAAGAGCTGGAAAAACTTCTGCAGCAAATCACCCCAATCTACGTTGGGTAAAGGACTGATCTGGGATTAGAACAGGAGCCCTCTTCACCAAGTAACCTCCTTCAACAACATACTGTAAAGGGCTCATCCGGGAGTCGAACCCGGGACCTCTCGCACCCGAAGCGAGAATCATACCCCTAGACCAACGAGCCATGCTCTGGTTTCTGCTTTGATCGATTTGTTGTCACAAAACATGCGTAAACAAAAAGAGCTGGAAAAACTTCTGCAGCAAATCACCCCAATCTACGTTGGTTAAAAGGACTGATATGGGAATAGAACAGGAGCCCTCTTCACCATGTTACCTCCTTCAACAGCATACTGTAATGGGCTCGTCCGGGATTTGAACCCAGGACCTCTCGCACCCTAAGCGAGAATCATACCCCTAGACCAACGAGCCATGTTTTGGTTGCTGCTTTGATTGATTTGTTGTCAAAAAAAATTGCTTAGACAAAGGCTCCCTGCAGCCTAAGCGAGAATCATACCCCTTGACCAACGAGCAATGTTATAGTTGCTGCTTCGATTGATCGATTTGTTGTAACAAAACATGCTTAGACAAAGGCTCCCTGCACCCAAAGCGAGAATCATACCCCTTGACCAACGAGCCATGTTTTAGTTGCTGCTTCGATGGATCGATTTGTTGTCACAAAACATGCTTAGACAAAGGCTCCCTGCACCCTAAGCGAGAATCATACCACGAGACCAACGAGCCATGTTCTGGTTGCTGCTTTCATCGATTTGTTGTCACAAAACATGCTTAAACAAAAGCTCCCTGCACCCTAAGCGAGAATCATACCACGAGACCAATGAGCCATGTTCTGGTTGCTGCTTTGATTGATCGATTTGTTGTCACAAAACATGCGTAAACAAAAAGAGCTGGAAAAACTTCTGCAGCAAATCACCCCAATCTACGTTGGGTAAAGGACTGATCTGGGATTAGAACTGGAGCCCTCTTCACCAAGTAACCTCCTTCAACAACATACTGTAAAGGGCTCATCCGGGATTCGAACCCGGGACCTCTCGCACCCAAAGCGAGAATCATACCCCTAGACCAACGAGCCATGTTCTAGTTGCTGCTTCGATTGATTGATTTGTTGTCACAAAACATGCTTAGACAAAGGCTCCCTGCACCCTAAGCGAGAATCATACCCCTAGACCAACAAGCCATGTTCTGGTTGCTGCTTTGATCGATTTGTTGTCACAAAACATGCTTGGACAAAAAGAGCTGGAGAAACTTCCGCAGCAAATCACCCCGATCTACGTTGGGTAAAGGACTGATTTGTGAATAGAACAGGAGCCCTCTTTGCCATGTTACCTCCTTCACCAGCATACTGTAATGGGCTCGTCCGGGATTTGAACCCTGGACCTCTCGCACCCTAAGCGAGAATCATACCCCTAGACCAACGAGCCATGTTGTAGTTGCTGCTTCGATTGATCGCCTTGTTGTCACAAAACATGCTTAGACAAAGGCTCCCTGCACCCTAAGCGAGAATCATACCCCTAGACCAACAAGCCATGTTCTGGTTGCTGCTTTGATTGATTTGTTGTCACAAAACATGCTTAGACAAAGGCTCCCTGCACCCTAAGCGAGAATCATACCCCTAGACCAACGAGCCATGTTGTAGTTGCTGCTTCGATTGATCGCCTTGTTGTCACAAAACATGCTTAGACAAAGGTTCCCTGCACCCTAAGCGAGATTCATACCACGAGACCAACGAGCAATGTATTGGTTGCTGCTTTGATCGATTTGTTGTCACAAAACATGCGTAAACAAAAAGAGCTGGAAAAACTTCTGCAGCAAATCACCCCAATCTACGTTGGGTAAAAGGACTGATATGGGAATAGAACAGGAGCCCTCTTCACCATGTTACCTCCTTCAACAGCATACTGTAATGGGCTCGTCCGGGATTTGAACCCAGGACCTCTCGCACCCTAAGCGAGAATCATACCCCTAGACCAACGAGCCATGTTTTGGTTGCTGCTTTGATTGATTTGTTGTCAAAAAAAATTGCTTAGACAAAGGCTCCCTGCAGCCTAAGTGAGAATCATACCCCTTGACCAACGAGCAATGTTATAGTTGCTGCTTCGATTGATCGATTTGTTGTAACAAAACATGCTTAGACAAAGGCTCCCTGCACCCAAAGCGAGAATCATACCCCTTGACCAACGAGCCATGTTTTAGTTGCTGCTTCGATGGATCGATTTGTTGTCACAAAACATGCTTAGACAAAGGCTCCCTGCACCCTAAGCGAGAATCATACCACGAGACCAACGAGCCATGTTCTGGTTGCTGCTTTCATCGATTTGTTGTCACAAAACATGCTTAAACAAAAGCTCCCTGCACCCTAAGCGAGAATCATACCACGAGACCAATGAGCCATGTTCTGGTTGCTGCTTTGATTGATCGATTTGTTGTCACAAAACATGCGTAAACAAAAAGAGCTGGAAAAACTTCTGCAGCAAATCACCCCAATCTACGTTGGGTAAAAGGACTGATATGGGAATAGAACAGGAGCCCTCTTCACCATGTTACCTCCTTCAACAGCATACTGTAATGGGCTCGTCCGGGATTTGAACCCAGGACCTCTCGCACCCTAAGCGAGAATCATACCCCTAGACCAACGAGCCATGTTTTGGTTGCTGCTTTGATTGATTTGTTGTCAAAAAAAATTGCTTAGACAAAGGCTCCCTGCAGCCTAAGCGAGAATCATACCCCTTGACCAACGAGCAATGTTATAGTTGCTGCTTCGATTGATCGATTTGTTGTAACAAAACATGCTTAGACAAAGGCTCCCTGCACCCAAAGCGAGAATCATACCCCTTGACCAACGAGCCATGTTTTAGTTGCTGCTTCGATGGATCGATTTGTTGTCACAAAACATGCTTAGACAAAGGCTCCCTGCACCCTAAGCGAGAATCATACCACGAGACCAACGAGCCATGTTCTGGTTGCTGCTTTCATCGATTTGTTGTCACAAAACATGCTTAAACAAAAGCTCCCTGCACCCTAAGCGAGAATCATACCACGAGACCAATGAGCCATGTTCTGGTTGCTGCTTTGATTGATCGATTTGTTGTCACAAAACATGCGTAAACAAAAAGAGCTGGAAAAACTTCTGCAGCAAATCACCCCAATCTACGTTGGGTAAAGGACTGATCTGGGATTAGAACTGGAGCCCTCTTCACCAAGTAACCTCCTTCAACAACATACTGTAAAGGGCTCATCCGGGATTCGAACCCGGGACCTCTCGCACCCAAAGCGAGAATCATACCCCTAGACCAACGAGCCATGTTCTAGTTGCTGCTTCGATTGATTGATTTGTTGTCACAAAACATGCTTAGACAAAGGCTCCCTGCACCCTAAGCGAGAATCATACCCCTAGACCAACAAGCCATGTTCTGGTTGCTGCTTTGATCGATTTGTTGTCACAAAACATGCTTAGACAAAGGCTCCCTGCACCCTAAGCGAGAATCATACCCCTAGACCAACGAGCCATGTTCTGGTTGCTGCTTTGATCGATTTGTTGTCACAAAACATGCTTGGACAAAAAGAGCTGGAGAAACTTCCGCAGCAAATCACCCCGATCTACGTTGGGTAAAGGACTGATTTGTGAATAGAACAGGAGCCCTCTTTGCCATGTTACCTCCTTCACCAGCATACTGTAATGGGCTCGTCCGGGATTTGAACCCTGGACCTCTCGCACCCTAAGCGAGAATCATACCCCTAGACCAACGAGCCATGTTGTAGTTGCTGCTTCGATTGATCGCCTTGTTGTCACAAAACATGCTTAGACAAAGGCTCCCTGCACCCTAAGCGAGAATCATACCCCTAGACCAACAAGCCATGTTCTGGTTGCTGCTTTGATTGATTTGTTGTCACAAAAAATGCTTAGACAAAGGCTCCCTGCACCCTAAGCGAGAATCATACCCCTAGACCAACGAGCCATGTTGTAGTTGCTGCTTCGATTGATCGCCTTGTTGTCACAAAACATGCTTAGACAAAGGTTCCCTGCACCCTAAGCGAGATTCATACCACGAGACCAACGAGCAATGTATTGGTTGCTGCTTTGATCGATTTGTTGTCACAAAACATGCGTAAACAAAAAGAGCTGGAAAAACTTCTGCAGCAAATCACCCCAATCTACGTTGGGTAAAAGGACTGATATGGGAATAGAACAGGAGCCCTCTTCACCATGTTAGCTCCTTCAACAGCATACTGTAATGGGCTCGTCCGGGATTTGAACCCAGGACCTCTCGCACCCTAAGCGAGAATCATACCCCTAGACCAACGAGCCATGTTTTGGTTGCTGCTTTGATTGATTTGTTGTCAAAAAAAATTGCTTAGACAAAGGCTCCCTGCAGCCTAAGCGAGAATCATACCCCTTGACCAACGAGCAATGTTATAGTTGCTGCTTCGATTGATCGATTTGTTGTAACAAAACATGCTTAGACAAAGGCTCCCTGCACCCAAAGCGAGAATCATACCCCTTGACCAACGAGCCATGTTTTAGTTGCTGCTTCGATGGATCGATTTGTTGTCACAAAACATGCTTAGACAAAGGCTCCCTGCACCCTAAGCGAGAATCATACCACGAGACCAACGAGCCATGTTCTGGTTGCTGCTTTCATCGATTTGTTGTCACAAAACATGCTTAAACAAAAGCTCCCTGCACCCTAAGCGAGAATCATACCACGAGACCAATGAGCCATGTTCTGGTTGCTGCTTTGATTGATCGATTTGTTGTCACAAAACATGCGTAAACAAAAAGAGCTGGAAAAACTTCTGCAGCAAATCACCCCAATCTACGTTGGGTAAAAGGACTGATATGGGAATAGAACAGGAGCCCTCTTCACCATGTTACCTCCTTCAACAGCATACTGTAATGGGCTCGTCCGGGATTTGAACCCAGGACCTCTCGCACCCTAAGCGAGAATCATACCCCTAGACCAACGAGCCATGTTTTGGTTGCTGCTTTGATTGATTTGTTGTCAAAAAAATTGCTTAGACAAAGGCTCCCTGCAGCCTAAGCGAGAATCATACCCCTTGACCAACGAGCAATGTTATAGTTGCTGCTTCGATTGATCGATTTGTTGTAACAAAACATGCTTAGACAAAGGCTCCCTGCACCCAAAGCGAGAATCATACCCCTTGACCAACGAGCCATGTTTTAGTTGCTGCTTCGATGGATCGATTTGTTGTCACAAAACATGCTTAGACAAAGGCTCCCTGCACCCTAAGCGAGAATCATACCACGAGACCAACGAGCCATGTTCTGATTGCTGCTTTCATCGATTTGTTGTCACAAAACATGCTTAAACAAAAGCTCCCTGCACCCTAAGCGAGAATCATACCACGAGACCAACGAGCCATGTTCTGGTTGCTGCTTTGATTGATCGATTTGTTGTCACAAAACATGCGTAAACAAAAAGAGCTGGAAAAACTTCTGCAGCAAATCACCCCAATCTACGTTGGGTAAAGGACTGATCTGGGATTAGAACAGGAGCCCTCTTCACCAAGTAACCTCCTTCAACAACATACTGTAAAGGGCTCATCCGGGAGTCGAACCCGGGACCTCTCGCACCCGAAGCGAGAATCATACCCCTAGACCAACGAGCCATGCTCTGGTTTCTGCTTTGATCGATTTGTTGTCACAAAACATGCGTAAACAAAAAGAGCTGGAAAAACTTCTGCAGCAAATCACCCCAATCTACGTTGGTTAAAAGGACTGATATGGGAATAGAACAGGAGCCCTCTTCACCATGTTACCTCCTTCAACAGCATACTGTAATGGGCTCGTCCGGGATTTGAACCCAGGACCTCTCGCACCCTAAGCGAGAATCATACCCCTAGACCAACGAGCCATGTTTTGGTTGCTGCTTTGATTGATTTGTTGTCCAAAAAAATTGCTTAGACAAAGGCTCCCTGCAGCCTAAGCGAGAATCATACCCCTTGACCAACGAGCAATGTTATAGTTGCTGCTTCGATTGATCGATTTGTTGTAACAAAACATGCTTAGACAAAGGCTCCCTGCACCCTAAGCGAGAATCATACCACGAGACCAACGAGCCATGTTCTGGTTGCTGCTTTGATAGATTTGTTGTCACAAAACATGCTTTGACATAAAGAGCTGGGGGGTGTTCCATCAACGTCGCTAACGCAAGTCGTGCTAACACGAATAAGTCTCACTTGGGTAAACGTCAACTTAGACTTAAGCCTCAAGCCGTTCCACTAACGTTCCGTTCCACTAACAGGCAACGCTAATTCAAGCTAGACCTCAATAAGCTTAGACTGTGCAGCCCAGATCAGGCGATCGTCGAAAAGAGGAGTTATGTCGCAAAAAGTATAGCGTAAAGCAGCAGAGGTGTGTTGTTTCAGCAGCGTAAATTATTATTTTTTTGCGTTTTTTTTGTCCCCAAAAAGGGCAATGTTGCCGCAATTAACATGACAAGGGAGACAACTTTTCAAACCAGTACGAACGTTAAAATGCGTAAATTGTAGACCTACCAAATCTACTTAACATATATATATATATATGCATTTAGGCCTACTGATAATTAGCATAATTTGTTGAGCTGTCTGAAACCGTTCTGACAGGCTAGCCTATGGTCGATATTCTCAACAGGAGATTGAGAATAATAGCCCAAAAAAGAACGTGGCAGCAATTGAAAATTGTAGGATAAAATTCAAAACACTGAAGAAGGCCATGGTTAATTGCACTTGATGTGGGCTAGTAATGTTTTTGTCTTCAAATCTTGAACAAAATCAAAAATTACTTCAAAATAACTTTGCCACACACATTTATTAACTGATAGGCTAAATGCTGAGCTTTAAGATAAAAGGGAAAGATAACCATGACTTAAATGGGGATTCACTGAAATGACTAGTATTGCACAGATCCAGGACTGACTTTTTAGATCAGAAGGTGACCCAAACTGCACACTTTGCTTGGCAGAACAGTCATTTAAAATTGCTCAGCATGACTATCATTATTATATTACGAGTATTTCCAATTAACATAGTCTGCCTCCACAGATCCAGAGGGGGCTTGGACAGTGACAGACTGTGGCTGTGCCAAGTGTTGTCACAGACTCACTTTGGGAAAGCATGCCCTACTGGGAACATTAGGGGAGACTGTTGGGCACAGAATCTAATTGTCTTCTTTTGAAAGGGCAACATTTGGGACACTGTCACGTAGGGGCAGCATAAAGGGCACTTCATAACAGCACCTTTTTCTATTGGAAGTAAGGGCATGGGAACAGTCCAATTTAGGCCATTGTAAGGGCACCTTATAGGGTACTGCGTCACATTTTCTATACTATAAAGGAACTCTTTTTACATTTATAGAGGGCACACTGTCATTTATTGCATGGGGCATCCTGTGCACTCAAGCATATTTCACAATGTGAATGGCAGACAGTAGGGCACTTGGTCTAATTTTTGCCACTCTGGGCATTTTAGAAACGCTTGCAACCATAGGGGCACCAGGCAGTCACCCCCTGAGTCTTCCAATGGGCCTGGATACACCCATGGGGACAGTATATTGCACCTATAATATTTGGGAAGCCAGAGGAGAGGTAATATACAGGCTTGTCAACATATAGGCTACTTTAAACAATGAAAATACTTTATACAATTGAATAAAAAGTCCTCCTTGATTCTTTGTGTTTCAAGATTACCTGAAAAACTGATGATAATATTCAGGTACTGCTTTGGAGCAAGGTATACCCTTCATATTTCCTGGCGTAGTTGCCCGTTCAAGAATGTCCCACATGCAAAGACACAGACAGATGCAGACAGACTGAACAGTGTCAAGGCTTGGCTACAGTGGGTTTGCTTCCTTGTGTGTGATTCCAGCAGACTACATAGTCTAGGCCTACCTACATAGACTGCAGTCTACTACCCTCCTTTCTACTATTATAGTCTACTCTGCTTTCTATTACTTTTTACAAAGGATGGTAGGCTGCTCTTTCGTGTTCATTGCCATCATGAAGAGTTGCTAAAGTGTTATTTCATATATATATATATATATATTTATGTTTTTTTTTTATTTTAAGAATGACAATTACATTTATCTAGATAAACTATGCTGGGCCTGCTGAACCTATACTTCTTCCACAAATACTGGTCAGGGAACCATTACTTCTGTCTCTGAAGACCCTTGGGGCTGGTGGGATAAACGCTCTTTGTATAATCTGAGCACCTTCATCCACCAGTGGGTTGTCAAAGAACGGATACGCCATAATTGATTGTAACTTGTCTAGACGCTCTGCTTAGTTTCTAAGTCCTTATTTTATGTCAATTAACCAATGGCTTTTGAAAACAAAAGTGACATTATTTTTTAACTTGTTTACTTAATTAAATGAATATATTTTTTGGAGATGAAGTAAACAAGTAGCTAAATCATTAATGTCTGCACTTCAAAAAGTCTGAATTTACGTTTCCGAACACGGGACTAAAGTGGTTTGCGCGCAGGAATTTACTCGACGGAACTGTCTTTTGAGATTCTGTTTCCGCCTGTTTGAAATTATTTGCAACACATTTTAGTTTAGCTTGACTTTTAGCCTGACACGGATCAGGCTAGTTCCGAAGTATAAGTTACCTTGGTTACATTTATTCATTTTTTTTTCATTTAGCAGACGCTTACGTAGATAGAACTAAAATAATCCACCTTAATGGAACGGAACTCTCGCTAAGGTAAGTGAGACTTAAGAGATAAGTCTAGCTTTTCCTTAATCGACGTTGATGGAACACCCCCCTGGAAAAACATCTGCAGCAAATAATGCTGATCTATGTTGGGTAAGGGACTTATTTGGGGACAGAACTCTTTGCCATGTTACCTCCTTCAACAGCATACTGTAATGGGCTCGTCCGGGATTTGAACCGGGGCCTTCTCGCACCCTAAGCGAGAATAATACCCCTAGACCAACGAGCCATGTTAGAGTTGTTGCTTCGATTGATCGATTTTTTGTCAAAAAACATGCTTAGACAGAGGCTCCCTGCACCCTAAGCGAGAATCATACCCCTAGACCAACGAGCCATGTTGTTGCTTCGATTGATCGATTTGTTGTCAAAAAACATGCTTACACAAAGGCTTCCTGCACCCTAAGCGAAAATCATACCACGAGACCAACGAGCCATGTTCTGGTTGCTGCTTTGATTGATTTGTTGTCACAAAAAATGCGTAGAAAAAAGAGCTGGAGGAACTTCTGCAGCAAATCACCCCGATCTACGTTGGGTAAAGGACTGATTTGGAAATAGAACAGGAGCCCTCTTTGCCATGTTACCTCCTTCAACAGCATACTGTAATGGGCTCGTCCGGGATTTGAACCCATGACCTCTCCTACCCTAAGCGAGAATCATACCCCTAGACCAACAAGCCATGTTCTAGTTGCTGCTTCGATTGATCGATTTGTTGTCACAAAACATGCTTAGACAAAGGCTCCCTGCACCCAAAGCGAGAATCATACAGCGAGACCAACGAGCCATGTTCTGATTGCTGCTTTGATACATTTGTTGTCACAAAACATGCTTAGACATAAAGAGCTGGAAAAACATCTGCAGCAAATCACACCGATCTACGTTGGGTAAAGGACTGATTTGTGAGTCAGGTAACATGTCAGACCTGTCAGGTAACATTTACGATCAACTGCGTGAGAAAACCAAACATTTCCGTGCATACTCGGTCGCTCTTGATGAGAGCACAGACATCACTGACACTGCGCAGCTCGCAATGTATGTCCGTGGTGTTGACGACAATTTTGAAGTGATGGAGGAGTTGCTCACAGTGATTCCAATGCATGGCCAGACCACCGCTCAGGAGATATTCCGTCAGCTGTGTGATACCATTGTGGATGCCGGTTTACCATGGAAGAGGTTTGCTGGAATAACAACCGACGGAGCGCCATCAATGACAGGGAGGAGAAATGGACTGGTGGCACTTGTTCAAAGAAAACTGGAAGAGGAGGGTGTGGAGGAGGCCATTGCTCTGCACTGCATTATTCATCAGCAGGCCCTTTGCAGCAAATGCCTGACGTTTGACAATGTGATGTCTGTTGTTGTGAAATGCATCAACCACATCAGATCCAGGGGCTTAAAGCATCGGCAGTTCCGTGCCTTTTTGGAGGAAATAGTCAGCATATGAGGATGTGCTCTACTTCACCGAGGTACGTTGGCTCAGCAGGGGAAACGTCTTGAAGAGGTTTTTTGAGTTGAGAGCAGAAGTGAAAGCCTTCATGGAGAAGAATGGGATGGCTGTTCCTGTGCTAAGTGATCCCAAATGGCTCATGGACTTAGCTTTTCTTGTTGACATCACACAGGAGCTGAATATACTGAACAAGAAGTTACAAGGCCAGGGGCAGCTTGTCAGTGCTGCCTACGACAACATCAGAGCATTCTCCACAAAACTTGTGCTATGGAAAGCCTAGCTCTCTCAGACAAACCTCTGCCATTTCCCAGCATGCAAGGCACTCATGGATGTGGGCACACCATTTCAGTGGTGAGAAGTATGCTGATGCCATTGTAAAGCTACAGGAGGAATTTGATCACAGGTTTGCAGACTTCAAGACACACAGAGCCACTTTTCAAATTTTTGCGGACCCCTTCTCCTTCGATGTGCAAGATGCTTCTCCTGTGCTTCAAATGGAGCTCATTAACCTGCAGTGCAATTCTGAACTCAAAGCCAAGTTCAGGGAGGTGAGTGGAAAAGCAGACAAGCTTGGACAATTTTTTAGAGAATTGCCCCCCACCTTTCCTGAGCTTTCCAGGATGTTCAAGCGGACCATGTGCCTTTTTGGGAGCACATATCTGTGTGAAAAGCTCTTCTCCACCATGAACTTTAATAAGTCAAAGTACAGGTCCAAACTTACTGATGAGCATCTTCAAGCCATACTGAGGGTCTCAATGGCTTCCTCCCTCAAGCCAAATGTGGCACAACTGTGTGAGAGGAAGCGCTGCCAGGTCTCTGGCAGCAAGGAGTAGGCAAGAGAAGCCATGTTCTGAAGAACCGTTCATGTTCGGAAGAACCTGTTTATGTTCTGAAGAATCATTCATGTTCTGAACTGTAATTGAACTAAAGATTGGATCAGTTGTACTTTTTTTTGAATACTTGAAACCCTTTTTTTGTGAAATATTGGATGCGGCCCAGCCTCACCCAGACTCTACCTCCAGAAGCCCCCAGGTAAGTTGAGTTTGAGACCCTTGCCCTAGACCAACGAGCCATGTTCCAGTTGCTGCTTCAATTGATCGATTTGTTGTCACAAAACATGCGTAGACATAAAGAGCTGGAGAAACATCCGCAGCAAATCACCCCGATCGACGTTGGGTAAAGGACTGATTTGGGAATAGAACAGGAGCCCTCTTTGCCAGGTTACCTCCTTATAAAGCATACTGTAATGGGCTCGTCCGGGATTTGAACCCAGGACCTCTCGCACCCTAAGCGAGAATCATACCCCTAGACATACGAGCCATGTTCTAGTTGTTGCTATGATTGATCGATTTGTTGTCACAAAACATGCTTAGACAAAGGTTCCCTGCACCCTAAGCGAGAATCATACCACGAGACCAACGAGCAATGTATTGGTTGCTGCTTTGATCGATTTGTTGTCACAAAACATGCGTAAACAAAAAGAGCTGGAAAAACTTCTGCAGCAAATCACCCCAATCTACGTTGGGTAAAAGGACTGATATGGGAATAGAACAGGAGCCCTCTTCACCATGTTACCTCCTTCAACAGCATACTGTAATGGGCTCGTCCGGGATTTGAACCCAGGACCTCTCGCACCCTAAGCGAGAATCATACCCCTAGACCAACGAGCCATGTTTTGGTTGCTGCTTTGATTGATTTGTTGTCAAAAAAAATTGCTTAGACAAAGGCTCCCTGCAGCCTAAGCGAGAATCATACCACGAGACCAACGAGCCATGTTCTGGTTGCTGCTTTGATCGATTTGTTGTCACAAAACATGCTTGGACAAAAAGAGCTGGAGAAACTTCCGCAGCAAATCACGCCGATCTACGTTGGGTAAAGGACTGATTTGGGGATAGAACAGGAGCCCTCTTTGCCAGGTTACCTCTTTCAACAGCATACTGTAAGGGGCTCGTCCAGGATTTGAACCCGGGACCTCTCGCACCCTAAGCGAGAATCATACCCCTAGACCAACGAGCCACTTTCTAGTTGTTTCTTTGATTGATCGATTTGTTGTCACAAAACATGCTTACACAAAGGCTCCCTGCACCCTAAGCGAGATTCATACCACGAGACCAACGAGCCATGCTCTGGTTGCTGCTTTGATCGATTTGTCGTCACAAAACATGCTTAGACAAAAAGAAAAACTTCTGCAGCAAATCGCCCCGATCTACGATGGGTAAAGGACTGATTTGGGAATAGAACAGGAGCCCTCTTTGCCAGGTTGCCTCCTTCTACAGCATATTGTAAAGGGCTCGTCCGGGAATTTGAACCCGGGCCCTCTCGCACCCAAAGCGAGAATCATACCCCTAGACCAACGAGCCATGTTCTAGTTGCTGCTTCGATTGATTGATTTGTTGTCACAAAACATGCTTAGACAAAGGCTCCCTGCACCCTAAGCGAGAATCATACCCCTAGACCAACAAGCCATGTTCTGGTTGCTGCTTTGATCGATTTGTTGTCACAAAACATGCTTAGACAAAGGCTCCCTGCACCCTAAGCGAGAATCATACCCCTAGACCAACGAGCCATGTTCTGGTTGCTGCTTTGATCGATTTGTTGTCACAAAACATGCTTGGACAAAAAGAGCTGGAGAAACTTCCGCAGCAAATCACCCCGATCTACGTTGGGTAAAGGACTGATTTGTGAATAGAACAGGAGCCCTCTTTGCCATGTTACCTCCTTCACCAGCATACTGTAATGGGCTCGTCCGGGATTTGAACCCTGGACCTCTCGCACCCTAAGCGAGAATCATACCCCTAGACCAACGAGCCATGTTGTTGTTGCTGCTTCGATTGATCGCCTTGTTGTCACAAAACATGCTTAGACAAAGGCTCCCTGCACCCTAAGCGAGAATCATACCCCTAGACCAACAAGCCATGTTCTGGTTGCTGCTTTGATCGATTTGTTGTCACAAAACATGCTTAGACAAAGGCTCCCTGCACCCTAAGCGAGAATCATACCCCTAGACCAACGAGCCATGTTGTAGTTGCTGCTTCGATTGATCGATTTGTTGTCACAAAACATGCTAAGACAAATAGAGAAACTCCTACAGCAAATCACCCCGATCTACGTTGGGTAAAGGACTGATTTGGGAATAGAACAGGAGCCCTCTTTGCCATGTTACCTCCTTCAACAGCATACTGTAATGGGCTCGTCCGGGATTTGAACCCAGGACCTCTCGCACCCTAAGCGAGAATCATACCCCTAGACCAACGAGCCATGTTCTGGTTGCTGCTTTGATCGATTTGTTGTCAGAAAAAATGCTTAGACAAAAAGAGCTGGAGGAACTTCTGCAGCAAATCACCCCGATCTACGTTGGGTAAAGGACTGATCTGGGATTAGAACAGGAGCCCTCTTCACTAAATAACCTCCTTCAACAACCTACTGTAGTGGGCTCATCCGAGATCCCGCACCCTAAGCTAGAATCATACCCCTTGACCAACGAGCCATGTTCTAGTTGCTGCTTCAATTGATCGATTTGTTGTCACAAAACATGCTAAAACAAATAGAGAAACTTCTACAGCAAATCACCCCGATCTACGTTGGGTAAAGGAATGATTTGGGAATAGAACAGGTGCCCTCTTTGCCACATTACCTCCTTCAACAGTATACTGCAATGGGCTCGTACGGGATTTGAACCCCAGACCTCTCGCACCTTAAGCGAGAATCATACCCCTAGACCAACGAGCCATGCTCTGGTTGCTTCTTTGATCAATTTGTTGTAACCAAACATGCTTAGACAAAAAGAGAAATTTCCGAAGCAAATCACGCCGATCTACATTGGGTAAAGGACTGATTTGGGAATAGAACAGGTGCCCTCTTTGCCAGGTTACCTCTTTCAACAGCATACTGTAATGGTCTCGTCCGGGATTTGAACCCAGGACCTCTCTCGCACCCTAAGCGAGAATCATACCCCTAGACCAACAAGCCATGTTCTAATTGCCGCTTCGATTGATCGATATGTTGTCACATAACATGCTTAGACAAAGGCTCCCTGCACCCTAAGCGAGAATCATACCACGAGACCAACGAGCCATGTTCTGGTTGCTGCTTTGATTAAGTTGTTGTAAAAAAAATGCGTAGACAAAAAGAGCTGGAGAAACTTCTGCAGCAAATCACCCCGATCTACATTGGGTAAAATACTGATATGGTAATAGAACAGGAGCCCTCTTCACCAAGTAACCTCCTTCAACAACATACTGTAAAGGGCTCGTCCGGGATTCGAACCCGGGACCTCTCGCACCCGAAGCGAGAATCATACCCCTAGACCAACGAGCCATGCTCTGGTTGCTGCTTTGATCGATTTGTTGTCACAAAACATGCTTAGATAAAGGCTCCCTGCACCCAAAGCGAGAATCATACACCTTGACCAACGAGCCATGTTCTAGTTGCTGCTTCGATTGATCGATTTGTTGTCACAAAACATGCTAAGACAAATAGAGAAACTCCTACAGCAAATCACCCCGATCTACGTTGGGTAAAGGACTGATTTAGGAATAGAACAGGAGCCCTCTTTGCCATGTTACCTCCTTCAACAGCATACTGTAATGGGCTCATCCGGGATTTGAACCCAGGACCTCTCGCACCCTAAGCGAGAATCATACCCCTAGACCAACGAGCCATGTTTTGGTTGCTGCTTTGATTGATTTGTTGTCCAAAAAAATTGCTTAGACAAAGGCTCCCTGCAGCCTAAGCGAGAATCATACCCCTTGACCAACGAGCAATGTTATAGTTGCTGCTTCGATTGATCGATTTGTTGTAACAAAACATGCTTAGACAAAGGCTCCCTGCACCCTAAGCGAGAATCATACCACGAGACCAACGAGCCATGTTCTGGTTGCTGCTTTGATAGATTTGTTGTCACAAAACATGCTTTGACATAAAGAGCTGGGGGGTGTTCCATCAACGTCGCTAACGCAAGTCGTGCTAACACGAATAAGTCTCACTTGGGTAAACGTCAACTTAGACTTAAGCCTCAAGCCGTTCCACTAACGTTCCGTTCCACTAACAGGCAACGCTAATTCAAGCTAGACCTCAATAAGCTTAGACTGTGCAGCCCAGATCAGGCGATCGTCGAAAAGAGGAGTTATGTCGCAAAAAGTATAGCGTAAAGCAGCAGAGGTGTGTTGTTTCAGCAGCGTAAATTATTATTTTTTTGCGTTTTTTTTGTCCCCAAAAAGGGCAATGTTGCCGCAATTAACATGACAAGGGAGACAACTTTTCAAACCAGTACGAACGTTAAAATGCGTAAATTGTAGACCTACCAAATCTACTTAACATATATATATATATATGCATTTAGGCCTACTGATAATTAGCATAATTTGTTGAGCTGTCTGAAACCGTTCTGACAGGCTAGCCTATGGTCGATATTCTCAACAGGAGATTGAGAATAATAGCCCAAAAAAGAACGTGGCAGCAATTGAAAATTGTAGGATAAAATTCAAAACACTGAAGAAGGCCATGGTTAATTGCACTTGATGTGGGCTAGTAATGTTTTTGTCTTCAAATCTTGAACAAAATCAAAAATTACTTCAAAATAACTTTGCCACACACATTTATTAACTGATAGGCTAAATGCTGAGCTTTAAGATAAAAGGGAAAGATAACCATGACTTAAATGGGGATTCACTGAAATGACTAGTATTGCACAGATCCAGGACTGACTTTTTAGATCAGAAGGTGACCCAAACTGCACACTTTGCTTGGCAGAACAGTCATTTAAAATTGCTCAGCATGACTATCATTATTATATTACGAGTATTTCCAATTAACATAGTCTGCCTCCACAGATCCAGAGGGGGCTTGGACAGTGACAGACTGTGGCTGTGCCAAGTGTTGTCACAGACTCACTTTGGGAAAGCATGCCCTACTGGGAACATTAGGGGAGACTGTTGGGCACAGAATCTAATTGTCTTCTTTTGAAAGGGCAACATTTGGGACACTGTCACGTAGGGGCAGCATAAAGGGCACTTCATAACAGCACCTTTTTCTATTGGAAGTAAGGGCATGGGAACAGTCCAATTTAGGCCATTGTAAGGGCACCTTATAGGGTACTGCGTCACATTTTCTATACTATAAAGGAACTCTTTTTACATTTATAGAGGGCACACTGTCATTTATTGCATGGGGCATCCTGTGCACTCAAGCATATTTCACAATGTGAATGGCAGACAGTAGGGCACTTGGTCTAATTTTTGCCACTCTGGGCATTTTAGAAACGCTTGCAACCATAGGGGCACCAGGCAGTCACCCCCTGAGTCTTCCAATGGGCCTGGATACACCCATGGGGACAGTATATTGCACCTATAATATTTGGGAAGCCAGAGGAGAGGTAATATACAGGCTTGTCAACATATAGGCTACTTTAAACAATGAAAATACTTTATACAATTGAATAAAAAGTCCTCCTTGATTCTTTGTGTTTCAAGATTACCTGAAAAACTGATGATAATATTCAGGTACTGCTTTGGAGCAAGGTATACCCTTCATATTTCCTGGCGTAGTTGCCCGTTCAAGAATGTCCCACATGCAAAGACACAGACAGATGCAGACAGACTGAACAGTGTCAAGGCTTGGCTACAGTGGGTTTGCTTCCTTGTGTGTGATTCCAGCAGACTACATAGTCTAGGCCTACCTACATAGACTGCAGTCTACTACCCTCCTTTCTACTATTATAGTCTACTCTGCTTTCTATTACTTTTTACAAAGGATGGTAGGCTGCTCTTTCGTGTTCATTGCCATCATGAAGAGTTGCTAAAGTGTTATTTCATATATATATATATATATATTTATGTTTTTTTTTTATTTTAAGAATGACAATTACATTTATCTAGATAAACTATGCTGGGCCTGCTGAACCTATACTTCTTCCACAAATACTGGTCAGGGAACCATTACTTCTGTCTCTGAAGACCCTTGGGGCTGGTGGGATAAACGCTCTTTGTATAATCTGAGCACCTTCATCCACCAGTGGGTTGTCAAAGAACGGATACGCCATAATTGATTGTAACTTGTCTAGACGCTCTGCTTAGTTTCTAAGTCCTTATTTTATGTCAATTAACCAATGGCTTTTGAAAACAAAAGTGACATTATTTTTTAACTTGTTTACTTAATTAAATGAATATATTTTTTGGAGATGAAGTAAACAAGTAGCTAAATCATTAATGTCTGCACTTCAAAAAGTCTGAATTTACGTTTCCGAACACGGGACTAAAGTGGTTTGCGCGCAGGAATTTACTCGACGGAACTGTCTTTTGAGATTCTGTTTCCGCCTGTTTGAAATTATTTGCAACACATTTTAGTTTAGCTTGACTTTTAGCCTGACACGGATCAGGCTAGTTCCGAAGTATAAGTTACCTTGGTTACATTTATTCATTTTTTTTTCATTTAGCAGACGCTTACGTAGATAGAACTAAAATAATCCACCTTAATGGAACGGAACTCTCGCTAAGGTAAGTGAGACTTAAGAGATAAGTCTAGCTTTTCCTTAATCGACGTTGATGGAACACCCCCCTGGAAAAACATCTGCAGCAAATAATGCTGATCTATGTTGGGTAAGGGACTTATTTGGGGACAGAACTCTTTGCCATGTTACCTCCTTCAACAGCATACTGTAATGGGCTCGTCCGGGATTTGAACCGGGGCCTTCTCGCACCCTAAGCGAGAATAATACCCCTAGACCAACGAGCCATGTTAGAGTTGTTGCTTCGATTGATCGATTTTTTGTCAAAAAACATGCTTAGACAGAGGCTCCCTGCACCCTAAGCGAGAATCATACCCCTAGACCAACGAGCCATGTTGTTGCTTCGATTGATCGATTTGTTGTCAAAAAACATGCTTACACAAAGGCTTCCTGCACCCTAAGCGAAAATCATACCACGAGACCAACGAGCCATGTTCTGGTTGCTGCTTTGATTGATTTGTTGTCACAAAAAATGCGTAGAAAAAAGAGCTGGAGGAACTTCTGCAGCAAATCACCCCGATCTACGTTGGGTAAAGGACTGATTTGGAAATAGAACAGGAGCCCTCTTTGCCATGTTACCTCCTTCAACAGCATACTGTAATGGGCTCGTCCGGGATTTGAACCCATGACCTCTCCTACCCTAAGCGAGAATCATACCCCTAGACCAACAAGCCATGTTCTAGTTGCTGCTTCGATTGATCGATTTGTTGTCACAAAACATGCTTAGACAAAGGCTCCCTGCACCCAAAGCGAGAATCATACAGCGAGACCAACGAGCCATGTTCTGATTGCTGCTTTGATACATTTGTTGTCACAAAACATGCTTAGACATAAAGAGCTGGAAAAACATCTGCAGCAAATCACACCGATCTACGTTGGGTAAAGGACTGATTTGTGAGTCAGGTAACATGTCAGACCTGTCAGGTAACATTTACGATCAACTGCGTGAGAAAACCAAACATTTCCGTGCATACTCGGTCGCTCTTGATGAGAGCACAGACATCACTGACACTGCGCAGCTCGCAATGTATGTCCGTGGTGTTGACGACAATTTTGAAGTGATGGAGGAGTTGCTCACAGTGATTCCAATGCATGGCCAGACCACCGCTCAGGAGATATTCCGTCAGCTGTGTGATACCATTGTGGATGCCGGTTTACCATGGAAGAGGTTTGCTGGAATAACAACCGACGGAGCGCCATCAATGACAGGGAGGAGAAATGGACTGGTGGCACTTGTTCAAAGAAAACTGGAAGAGGAGGGTGTGGAGGAGGCCATTGCTCTGCACTGCATTATTCATCAGCAGGCCCTTTGCAGCAAATGCCTGACGTTTGACAATGTGATGTCTGTTGTTGTGAAATGCATCAACCACATCAGATCCAGGGGCTTAAAGCATCGGCAGTTCCGTGCCTTTTTGGAGGAAATAGTCAGCATATGAGGATGTGCTCTACTTCACCGAGGTACGTTGGCTCAGCAGGGGAAACGTCTTGAAGAGGTTTTTTGAGTTGAGAGCAGAAGTGAAAGCCTTCATGGAGAAGAATGGGATGGCTGTTCCTGTGCTAAGTGATCCCAAATGGCTCATGGACTTAGCTTTTCTTGTTGACATCACACAGGAGCTGAATATACTGAACAAGAAGTTACAAGGCCAGGGGCAGCTTGTCAGTGCTGCCTACGACAACATCAGAGCATTCTCCACAAAACTTGTGCTATGGAAAGCCTAGCTCTCTCAGACAAACCTCTGCCATTTCCCAGCATGCAAGGCACTCATGGATGTGGGCACACCATTTCAGTGGTGAGAAGTATGCTGATGCCATTGTAAAGCTACAGGAGGAATTTGATCACAGGTTTGCAGACTTCAAGACACACAGAGCCACTTTTCAAATTTTTGCGGACCCCTTCTCCTTCGATGTGCAAGATGCTTCTCCTGTGCTTCAAATGGAGCTCATTAACCTGCAGTGCAATTCTGAACTCAAAGCCAAGTTCAGGGAGGTGAGTGGAAAAGCAGACAAGCTTGGACAATTTTTTAGAGAATTGCCCCCCACCTTTCCTGAGCTTTCCAGGATGTTCAAGCGGACCATGTGCCTTTTTGGGAGCACATATCTGTGTGAAAAGCTCTTCTCCACCATGAACTTTAATAAGTCAAAGTACAGGTCCAAACTTACTGATGAGCATCTTCAAGCCATACTGAGGGTCTCAATGGCTTCCTCCCTCAAGCCAAATGTGGCACAACTGTGTGAGAGGAAGCGCTGCCAGGTCTCTGGCAGCAAGGAGTAGGCAAGAGAAGCCATGTTCTGAAGAACCGTTCATGTTCGGAAGAACCTGTTTATGTTCTGAAGAATCATTCATGTTCTGAACTGTAATTGAACTAAAGATTGGATCAGTTGTACTTTTTTTTGAATACTTGAAACCCTTTTTTTGTGAAATATTGGATGCGGCCCAGCCTCACCCAGACTCTACCTCCAGAAGCCCCCAGGTAAGTTGAGTTTGAGACCCTTGCCCTAGACCAACGAGCCATGTTCCAGTTGCTGCTTCAATTGATCGATTTGTTGTCACAAAACATGCGTAGACATAAAGAGCTGGAGAAACATCCGCAGCAAATCACCCCGATCGACGTTGGGTAAAGGACTGATTTGGGAATAGAACAGGAGCCCTCTTTGCCAGGTTACCTCCTTATAAAGCATACTGTAATGGGCTCGTCCGGGATTTGAACCCAGGACCTCTCGCACCCTAAGCGAGAATCATACCCCTAGACATACGAGCCATGTTCTAGTTGTTGCTATGATTGATCGATTTGTTGTCACAAAACATGCTTAGACAAAGGTTCCCTGCACCCTAAGCGAGAATCATACCACGAGACCAACGAGCAATGTATTGGTTGCTGCTTTGATCGATTTGTTGTCACAAAACATGCGTAAACAAAAAGAGCTGGAAAAACTTCTGCAGCAAATCACCCCAATCTACGTTGGGTAAAAGGACTGATATGGGAATAGAACAGGAGCCCTCTTCACCATGTTACCTCCTTCAACAGCATACTGTAATGGGCTCGTCCGGGATTTGAACCCAGGACCTCTCGCACCCTAAGCGAGAATCATACCCCTAGACCAACGAGCCATGTTTTGGTTGCTGCTTTGATTGATTTGTTGTCAAAAAAAATTGCTTAGACAAAGGCTCCCTGCAGCCTAAGCGAGAATCATACCACGAGACCAACGAGCCATGTTCTGGTTGCTGCTTTGATCGATTTGTTGTCACAAAACATGCTTGGACAAAAAGAGCTGGAGAAACTTCCGCAGCAAATCACGCCGATCTACGTTGGGTAAAGGACTGATTTGGGGATAGAACAGGAGCCCTCTTTGCCAGGTTACCTCTTTCAACAGCATACTGTAAGGGGCTCGTCCAGGATTTGAACCCGGGACCTCTCGCACCCTAAGCGAGAATCATACCCCTAGACCAACGAGCCACTTTCTAGTTGTTTCTTTGATTGATCGATTTGTTGTCACAAAACATGCTTACACAAAGGCTCCCTGCACCCTAAGCGAGATTCATACCACGAGACCAACGAGCCATGCTCTGGTTGCTGCTTTGATCGATTTGTCGTCACAAAACATGCTTAGACAAAAAGAAAAACTTCTGCAGCAAATCGCCCCGATCTACGATGGGTAAAGGACTGATTTGGGAATAGAACAGGAGCCCTCTTTGCCAGGTTGCCTCCTTCTACAGCATATTGTAAAGGGCTCGTCCGGGAATTTGAACCCGGGCCCTCTCGCACCCAAAGCGAGAATCATACCCCTAGACCAACGAGCCATGTTCTAGTTGCTGCTTCGATTGATTGATTTGTTGTCACAAAACATGCTTAGACAAAGGCTCCCTGCACCCTAAGCGAGAATCATACCCCTAGACCAACAAGCCATGTTCTGGTTGCTGCTTTGATCGATTTGTTGTCACAAAACATGCTTAGACAAAGGCTCCCTGCACCCTAAGCGAGAATCATACCCCTAGACCAACGAGCCATGTTCTGGTTGCTGCTTTGATCGATTTGTTGTCACAAAACATGCTTGGACAAAAAGAGCTGGAGAAACTTCCGCAGCAAATCACCCCGATCTACGTTGGGTAAAGGACTGATTTGTGAATAGAACAGGAGCCCTCTTTGCCATGTTACCTCCTTCACCAGCATACTGTAATGGGCTCGTCCGGGATTTGAACCCTGGACCTCTCGCACCCTAAGCGAGAATCATACCCCTAGACCAACGAGCCATGTTGTTGTTGCTGCTTCGATTGATCGCCTTGTTGTCACAAAACATGCTTAGACAAAGGCTCCCTGCACCCTAAGCGAGAATCATACCCCTAGACCAACAAGCCATGTTCTGGTTGCTGCTTTGATCGATTTGTTGTCACAAAACATGCTTAGACAAAGGCTCCCTGCACCCTAAGCGAGAATCATACCCCTAGACCAACGAGCCATGTTGTAGTTGCTGCTTCGATTGATCGATTTGTTGTCACAAAACATGCTAAGACAAATAGAGAAACTCCTACAGCAAATCACCCCGATCTACGTTGGGTAAAGGACTGATTTGGGAATAGAACAGGAGCCCTCTTTGCCATGTTACCTCCTTCAACAGCATACTGTAATGGGCTCGTCCGGGATTTGAACCCAGGACCTCTCGCACCCTAAGCGAGAATCATACCCCTAGACCAACGAGCCATGTTCTGGTTGCTGCTTTGATCGATTTGTTGTCAGAAAAAATGCTTAGACAAAAAGAGCTGGAGGAACTTCTGCAGCAAATCACCCCGATCTACGTTGGGTAAAGGACTGATCTGGGATTAGAACAGGAGCCCTCTTCACTAAATAACCTCCTTCAACAACCTACTGTAGTGGGCTCATCCGAGATCCCGCACCCTAAGCTAGAATCATACCCCTTGACCAACGAGCCATGTTCTAGTTGCTGCTTCAATTGATCGATTTGTTGTCACAAAACATGCTAAAACAAATAGAGAAACTTCTACAGCAAATCACCCCGATCTACGTTGGGTAAAGGAATGATTTGGGAATAGAACAGGTGCCCTCTTTGCCACATTACCTCCTTCAACAGTATACTGCAATGGGCTCGTACGGGATTTGAACCCCAGACCTCTCGCACCTTAAGCGAGAATCATACCCCTAGACCAACGAGCCATGCTCTGGTTGCTTCTTTGATCAATTTGTTGTAACCAAACATGCTTAGACAAAAAGAGAAATTTCCGAAGCAAATCACGCCGATCTACATTGGGTAAAGGACTGATTTGGGAATAGAACAGGTGCCCTCTTTGCCAGGTTACCTCTTTCAACAGCATACTGTAATGGTCTCGTCCGGGATTTGAACCCAGGACCTCTCTCGCACCCTAAGCGAGAATCATACCCCTAGACCAACAAGCCATGTTCTAATTGCCGCTTCGATTGATCGATATGTTGTCACATAACATGCTTAGACAAAGGCTCCCTGCACCCTAAGCGAGAATCATACCACGAGACCAACGAGCCATGTTCTGGTTGCTGCTTTGATTAAGTTGTTGTAAAAAAAATGCGTAGACAAAAAGAGCTGGAGAAACTTCTGCAGCAAATCACCCCGATCTACATTGGGTAAAATACTGATATGGTAATAGAACAGGAGCCCTCTTCACCAAGTAACCTCCTTCAACAACATACTGTAAAGGGCTCGTCCGGGATTCGAACCCGGGACCTCTCGCACCCGAAGCGAGAATCATACCCCTAGACCAACGAGCCATGCTCTGGTTGCTGCTTTGATCGATTTGTTGTCACAAAACATGCTTAGATAAAGGCTCCCTGCACCCAAAGCGAGAATCATACACCTTGACCAACGAGCCATGTTCTAGTTGCTGCTTCGATTGATCGATTTGTTGTCACAAAACATGCTAAGACAAATAGAGAAACTCCTACAGCAAATCACCCCGATCTACGTTGGGTAAAGGACTGATTTAGGAATAGAACAGGAGCCCTCTTTGCCATGTTACCTCCTTCAACAGCATACTGTAATGGGCTCATCCGGGATTTGAACCCAGGACCTCTCGCACCCTAAGCGAGAATCATACCCCTAGACCAACGAGCCATGTTTTGGTTGCTGCTTTGATTGATTTGTTGTCCAAAAAAATTGCTTAGACAAAGGCTCCCTGCAGCCTAAGCGAGAATCATACCCCTTGACCAACGAGCAATGTTATAGTTGCTGCTTCGATTGATCGATTTGTTGTAACAAAACATGCTTAGACAAAGGCTCCCTGCACCCTAAGCGAGAATCATACCACGAGACCAACGAGCCATGTTCTGGTTGCTGCTTTGATAGATTTGTTGTCACAAAACATGCTTTGACATAAAGAGCTGGGGGGTGTTCCATCAACGTCGCTAACGCAAGTCGTGCTAACACGAATAAGTCTCACTTGGGTAAACGTCAACTTAGACTTAAGCCTCAAGCCGTTCCACTAACGTTCCGTTCCACTAACAGGCAACGCTAATTCAAGCTAGACCTCAATAAGCTTAGACTGTGCAGCCCAGATCAGGCGATCGTCGAAAAGAGGAGTTATGTCGCAAAAAGTATAGCGTAAAGCAGCAGAGGTGTGTTGTTTCAGCAGCGTAAATTATTATTTTTTTGCGTTTTTTTTGTCCCCAAAAAGGGCAATGTTGCCGCAATTAACATGACAAGGGAGACAACTTTTCAAACCAGTACGAACGTTAAAATGCGTAAATTGTAGACCTACCAAATCTACTTAACATATATATATATATATGCATTTAGGCCTACTGATAATTAGCATAATTTGTTGAGCTGTCTGAAACCGTTCTGACAGGCTAGCCTATGGTCGATATTCTCAACAGGAGATTGAGAATAATAGCCCAAAAAAGAACGTGGCAGCAATTGAAAATTGTAGGATAAAATTCAAAACACTGAAGAAGGCCATGGTTAATTGCACTTGATGTGGGCTAGTAATGTTTTTGTCTTCAAATCTTGAACAAAATCAAAAATTACTTCAAAATAACTTTGCCACACACATTTATTAACTGATAGGCTAAATGCTGAGCTTTAAGATAAAAGGGAAAGATAACCATGACTTAAATGGGGATTCACTGAAATGACTAGTATTGCACAGATCCAGGACTGACTTTTTAGATCAGAAGGTGACCCAAACTGCACACTTTGCTTGGCAGAACAGTCATTTAAAATTGCTCAGCATGACTATCATTATTATATTACGAGTATTTCCAATTAACATAGTCTGCCTCCACAGATCCAGAGGGGGCTTGGACAGTGACAGACTGTGGCTGTGCCAAGTGTTGTCACAGACTCACTTTGGGAAAGCATGCCCTACTGGGAACATTAGGGGAGACTGTTGGGCACAGAATCTAATTGTCTTCTTTTGAAAGGGCAACATTTGGGACACTGTCACGTAGGGGCAGCATAAAGGGCACTTCATAACAGCACCTTTTTCTATTGGAAGTAAGGGCATGGGAACAGTCCAATTTAGGCCATTGTAAGGGCACCTTATAGGGTACTGCGTCACATTTTCTATACTATAAAGGAACTCTTTTTACATTTATAGAGGGCACACTGTCATTTATTGCATGGGGCATCCTGTGCACTCAAGCATATTTCACAATGTGAATGGCAGACAGTAGGGCACTTGGTCTAATTTTTGCCACTCTGGGCATTTTAGAAACGCTTGCAACCATAGGGGCACCAGGCAGTCACCCCCTGAGTCTTCCAATGGGCCTGGATACACCCATGGGGACAGTATATTGCACCTATAATATTTGGGAAGCCAGAGGAGAGGTAATATACAGGCTTGTCAACATATAGGCTACTTTAAACAATGAAAATACTTTATACAATTGAATAAAAAGTCCTCCTTGATTCTTTGTGTTTCAAGATTACCTGAAAAACTGATGATAATATTCAGGTACTGCTTTGGAGCAAGGTATACCCTTCATATTTCCTGGCGTAGTTGCCCGTTCAAGAATGTCCCACATGCAAAGACACAGACAGATGCAGACAGACTGAACAGTGTCAAGGCTTGGCTACAGTGGGTTTGCTTCCTTGTGTGTGATTCCAGCAGACTACATAGTCTAGGCCTACCTACATAGACTGCAGTCTACTACCCTCCTTTCTACTATTATAGTCTACTCTGCTTTCTATTACTTTTTACAAAGGATGGTAGGCTGCTCTTTCGTGTTCATTGCCATCATGAAGAGTTGCTAAAGTGTTATTTCATATATATATATATATATATTTATGTTTTTTTTTTATTTTAAGAATGACAATTACATTTATCTAGATAAACTATGCTGGGCCTGCTGAACCTATACTTCTTCCACAAATACTGGTCAGGGAACCATTACTTCTGTCTCTGAAGACCCTTGGGGCTGGTGGGATAAACGCTCTTTGTATAATCTGAGCACCTTCATCCACCAGTGGGTTGTCAAAGAACGGATACGCCATAATTGATTGTAACTTGTCTAGACGCTCTGCTTAGTTTCTAAGTCCTTATTTTATGTCAATTAACCAATGGCTTTTGAAAACAAAAGTGACATTATTTTTTAACTTGTTTACTTAATTAAATGAATATATTTTTTGGAGATGAAGTAAACAAGTAGCTAAATCATTAATGTCTGCACTTCAAAAAGTCTGAATTTACGTTTCCGAACACGGGACTAAAGTGGTTTGCGCGCAGGAATTTACTCGACGGAACTGTCTTTTGAGATTCTGTTTCCGCCTGTTTGAAATTATTTGCAACACATTTTAGTTTAGCTTGACTTTTAGCCTGACACGGATCAGGCTAGTTCCGAAGTATAAGTTACCTTGGTTACATTTATTCATTTTTTTTTCATTTAGCAGACGCTTACGTAGATAGAACTAAAATAATCCACCTTAATGGAACGGAACTCTCGCTAAGGTAAGTGAGACTTAAGAGATAAGTCTAGCTTTTCCTTAATCGACGTTGATGGAACACCCCCCTGGAAAAACATCTGCAGCAAATAATGCTGATCTATGTTGGGTAAGGGACTTATTTGGGGACAGAACTCTTTGCCATGTTACCTCCTTCAACAGCATACTGTAATGGGCTCGTCCGGGATTTGAACCGGGGCCTTCTCGCACCCTAAGCGAGAATAATACCCCTAGACCAACGAGCCATGTTAGAGTTGTTGCTTCGATTGATCGATTTTTTGTCAAAAAACATGCTTAGACAGAGGCTCCCTGCACCCTAAGCGAGAATCATACCCCTAGACCAACGAGCCATGTTGTTGCTTCGATTGATCGATTTGTTGTCAAAAAACATGCTTACACAAAGGCTTCCTGCACCCTAAGCGAAAATCATACCACGAGACCAACGAGCCATGTTCTGGTTGCTGCTTTGATTGATTTGTTGTCACAAAAAATGCGTAGAAAAAAGAGCTGGAGGAACTTCTGCAGCAAATCACCCCGATCTACGTTGGGTAAAGGACTGATTTGGAAATAGAACAGGAGCCCTCTTTGCCATGTTACCTCCTTCAACAGCATACTGTAATGGGCTCGTCCGGGATTTGAACCCATGACCTCTCCTACCCTAAGCGAGAATCATACCCCTAGACCAACAAGCCATGTTCTAGTTGCTGCTTCGATTGATCGATTTGTTGTCACAAAACATGCTTAGACAAAGGCTCCCTGCACCCAAAGCGAGAATCATACAGCGAGACCAACGAGCCATGTTCTGATTGCTGCTTTGATACATTTGTTGTCACAAAACATGCTTAGACATAAAGAGCTGGAAAAACATCTGCAGCAAATCACACCGATCTACGTTGGGTAAAGGACTGATTTGTGAGTCAGGTAACATGTCAGACCTGTCAGGTAACATTTACGATCAACTGCGTGAGAAAACCAAACATTTCCGTGCATACTCGGTCGCTCTTGATGAGAGCACAGACATCACTGACACTGCGCAGCTCGCAATGTATGTCCGTGGTGTTGACGACAATTTTGAAGTGATGGAGGAGTTGCTCACAGTGATTCCAATGCATGGCCAGACCACCGCTCAGGAGATATTCCGTCAGCTGTGTGATACCATTGTGGATGCCGGTTTACCATGGAAGAGGTTTGCTGGAATAACAACCGACGGAGCGCCATCAATGACAGGGAGGAGAAATGGACTGGTGGCACTTGTTCAAAGAAAACTGGAAGAGGAGGGTGTGGAGGAGGCCATTGCTCTGCACTGCATTATTCATCAGCAGGCCCTTTGCAGCAAATGCCTGACGTTTGACAATGTGATGTCTGTTGTTGTGAAATGCATCAACCACATCAGATCCAGGGGCTTAAAGCATCGGCAGTTCCGTGCCTTTTTGGAGGAAATAGTCAGCATATGAGGATGTGCTCTACTTCACCGAGGTACGTTGGCTCAGCAGGGGAAACGTCTTGAAGAGGTTTTTTGAGTTGAGAGCAGAAGTGAAAGCCTTCATGGAGAAGAATGGGATGGCTGTTCCTGTGCTAAGTGATCCCAAATGGCTCATGGACTTAGCTTTTCTTGTTGACATCACACAGGAGCTGAATATACTGAACAAGAAGTTACAAGGCCAGGGGCAGCTTGTCAGTGCTGCCTACGACAACATCAGAGCATTCTCCACAAAACTTGTGCTATGGAAAGCCTAGCTCTCTCAGACAAACCTCTGCCATTTCCCAGCATGCAAGGCACTCATGGATGTGGGCACACCATTTCAGTGGTGAGAAGTATGCTGATGCCATTGTAAAGCTACAGGAGGAATTTGATCACAGGTTTGCAGACTTCAAGACACACAGAGCCACTTTTCAAATTTTTGCGGACCCCTTCTCCTTCGATGTGCAAGATGCTTCTCCTGTGCTTCAAATGGAGCTCATTAACCTGCAGTGCAATTCTGAACTCAAAGCCAAGTTCAGGGAGGTGAGTGGAAAAGCAGACAAGCTTGGACAATTTTTTAGAGAATTGCCCCCCACCTTTCCTGAGCTTTCCAGGATGTTCAAGCGGACCATGTGCCTTTTTGGGAGCACATATCTGTGTGAAAAGCTCTTCTCCACCATGAACTTTAATAAGTCAAAGTACAGGTCCAAACTTACTGATGAGCATCTTCAAGCCATACTGAGGGTCTCAATGGCTTCCTCCCTCAAGCCAAATGTGGCACAACTGTGTGAGAGGAAGCGCTGCCAGGTCTCTGGCAGCAAGGAGTAGGCAAGAGAAGCCATGTTCTGAAGAACCGTTCATGTTCGGAAGAACCTGTTTATGTTCTGAAGAATCATTCATGTTCTGAACTGTAATTGAACTAAAGATTGGATCAGTTGTACTTTTTTTTGAATACTTGAAACCCTTTTTTTGTGAAATATTGGATGCGGCCCAGCCTCACCCAGACTCTACCTCCAGAAGCCCCCAGGTAAGTTGAGTTTGAGACCCTTGCCCTAGACCAACGAGCCATGTTCCAGTTGCTGCTTCAATTGATCGATTTGTTGTCACAAAACATGCGTAGACATAAAGAGCTGGAGAAACATCCGCAGCAAATCACCCCGATCGACGTTGGGTAAAGGACTGATTTGGGAATAGAACAGGAGCCCTCTTTGCCAGGTTACCTCCTTATAAAGCATACTGTAATGGGCTCGTCCGGGATTTGAACCCAGGACCTCTCGCACCCTAAGCGAGAATCATACCCCTAGACATACGAGCCATGTTCTAGTTGTTGCTATGATTGATCGATTTGTTGTCACAAAACATGCTTAGACAAAGGTTCCCTGCACCCTAAGCGAGATTCATACCACGAGACCAACGAGCCATGCTCTGGTTGCTGCTTTGATCGATTTGTTTTACACAAAACATGCTTAGACAAAAAGAGAAACTTCCGCAGCAAATCACCCCGATCTACGTTGGGTAAAGGACTGATTTGGGAATAGAACAGGAGCCCTCTTTGCCAGGTTACCTCCTTCTACAGCATACTGTAATGGGCTAGTCCAGGATGTGAACCCGGGACCTCTCGCACCCTAAGCGAGAATCATACCCCTAGACATACGAGCCATGTTCTGGTTGTTGCTATGATTGATCGATTTGTTGTCACAAAACATGCTTAACCCTCACGCTCTCCTCATTGTCTATGCAGCCTGAACTTATCCTTCGCGCTGTCTCCGGGTCATTGTGACCCACAACGTTGTATATTACGCCACCTTCGCGCTGTCTCGGGGTTCGTTGTGACCCGCAGCGTTGTATATTACGCCACCTTCGCGCTGTCTCGGGGGTCGTTGTGACCCACAGGCTGGGAATGAAAGGCAATAAACAGGTATCTCCCTGGTGGTCTAGTGGCAAGACTGTGGGGCTTTCAGCTCCGTGGCCGGGGTTCGCTTCACGGTCAGGGCAAATACGATTTCATTTTTATTTCGACGGAGAATGTTTCACTTGACTATTTTTGTATTACGAAAGGTTGTCAGCACGAGGGTGGCGTAACAGACTAGGTATGGTGAGTCACAGCGCAGACTAGGATACAGCGCGAGAGTGTACTAATAGGCTAGGCAGACAAGGCTAGAAATAAAAGGTTTGACTTTATTTACTTTTTATTATGAAAAAGTTGTCACAACGTCAGTTTGCTTCACCACGACATATACATCGTGGTGCATGTGTTGGTAGTAGCGTTAGCAGCGCTGTGGCTTGAGCAAAGCCCTCTTCTGCACTCGACTGAGTTGTTCAGTCTTCTGCACACCCGCAGGTCGGGTCCGACCACGGTTACCATTTGTCTCCCGCCGTTCCGACCTTATCAAATTAATCTAGGTCAATGTGGCCAATCTGATTCCGAGGGCCGCAGCCGCACGGCCGCTTGGCAGACGGGTCCGAACACGGTTACCATTTGTCTCCCGCCGTTCCGACCTTATCAAATTAATCTAGGTCAATGTGGCCAATCTGATTCGAGGGCCGCAGCCGCACGGCAGCTTGGCACACGGGTCCGACCGCGGTTACCATTTGTCTCCCGCCGTTCCGACCTTATCAATTTAATGTAGGTCAATGTGGCCAATCTGATTCCGAGGGCCGCAGCCGCACGGCCGCTTGGCAGACGGGTCCGACCACGGTGTTGTCTGACGCAAGGACAATTCTCCCGCCGAGAGGAATCGGCAATCGTCGAATCGTAAAAGGCGGCGCGCGCGCGCGTGGTTGGACAAAAAAAATACATATAAATAAATAAATAAAAAATAATATAAAATAAATAAAGTGGACGAGACGAGGTCGGAGAGAGGCGTCGATTTCATCTGTCTCCCTTCGTTCCGACCTTATCAATTTAATCTAGGTCAATGTGGCCAATCTGATTCCGAGGGCCGCAGCCGCACGGCCGCTTGGCAGACGGGTCCGATAGCGGTTTCTCTGACGCCAGACGTCACACTCATTCTACCGCCGAGAGGGGTCGCTGATTGTCGAATCGTAAAGGCGTCATTAGACTCAGGGGAGAGGTTGGAGGCGTGGATCAAACCTCGTCAAGTTGAGAGAGCACAATGACACCTACCTAATTCGACCGCCGTAATTGACAACGCAGACACTGCGGTGGGTCACAACGACCCGCGGACAGCTCCACCTAGTGTTAACTAGTGATCAGAATCAGAATCAGAATCAGAATCAGAAAGGGGATTTATTCGCCATGAAAGTTTGCACAGACAAAGAATTTGCTTTGGCAGGAAGGTGCATACAATAAACATATACCTAAAATTTAAATATGTGGACTAACTATACTAAGGGTACACAAACTAGCAGTACTAAGTGGGATAAATATAAGTTGCCGTAAATTACAATATAAAAATACAAAAATACAAATATTACTAAAAATACAAATGTACAAGATACCATGTTGTGGTGCAGTGCAAAAGCAGTGTGTTTTAAGCAATAAGTCATTTGAGTCAGTGTGGTCCCTTGGCCTTGTTGAAGAGGCCAACAGCGGAAGGGAAGAAACTGTTTTTGTGGCGTGAGGTATTGGTCCTGATAGACCGCAGCCTTCTGCCGGAGGGGAGTGACTGAAACAGGGAGTGTCCAGGGTGGGAGGAGTCGGCCACAATCTTCCTCGCTCGCCTCAGGGTCCTCGAGGTGTGCAGGTCCTCGAGGGTAGGCAGATTGCAGCCAATCACCTTCTCAGCAGTACGGATGATACGCTGCAGTCTGCTCTTGTCCTTGGCAGTGGCAGCAGCGTACCAGACGGTGATGGAGGAGGTGAGGATGGACTCAATGATGGCTGAGTAGAAGTGCACCATCATTGTCTTTGGCAGGTTGAACTTCTTCAGCTGCCGAAGGAAGTACATCCTCTGTTGTGCTTTCTTGATGAGGGAGCTGATGTTCAGTTCCCACTTGAGGTCCTGGGAGAGGATAGTGCCCAGGAAGCGGAAGGACTCCACAGTGTTGACTGGGGAGTCACACAGGGTGATGGGGGTGAGTGGGGCTGTGTTCCTCCTGAAGTCCACAACCATCTCCACTGTCTTAAGAGCATTGAGCTCTAAGTTGTTCTGGCTGCACCAGGTCACCAGGTTGGCCGCTTCCCACCTATAATCAGACTCGTCTCCACCAGAGATGAGCCCAATAAGGGTGGTGTCGTCCGCAAACTTCAGGAGTTTGACGGACGGATGACTGGAGGTGCAACTGTTGGTGTACAGGGAGAAGAGCAGAGGAGAAAGGACGCAGCCCTGAGGTGATCCGGTGCTGATGGACCGGGAGTCAGAGACTTGTGTTCCCAGCTTAACGCACTGCTTCCTGTCAGACAGGAAGTCTGTGATCCACCTGCAGGTGGAATCAGGCACGTTCAGCTGGGAGAGCTTGTCCTGAAGCAGGGCGGGGATGATGGTGTTGAAGGCAGAGCTGAAGTCCACAAACAGGATCCTGGCATAGGATGCTGGGGAGTCCAGGTGCTGTAGGGTGAAGTGGAGGGCCATGTTAACTGCATCGTCCACAGACCTGTTGGCTCTGTAGGCAAACTGCAGGGGGTCCAGTAGAGGGTCAGTGATGGATTTAAGGTGTGCCAGCACCAGGCGCTCGAAAGACTTCATTACCACAGAGGTCAGGGCGACGGGTCTGTAGTCATTATGTCCTGTTGGCCTTGGCTTTTTGGGCACAGGGATGATGGTGGAGGACTTGAGACAGGCTGGCACATGGCATGTCTCAAGGGAGGTGTTAAAGATGTGGGTAAACACCGGAGACAGCTGGTCAGCGCAGTGCTTGAGGGTGGCTGGAGAGACAGAGTCCGGCCCAGCTGCTTTGCGGGGGTTCTGCCTCTTGAAAAGTCTGTTAACTTCACCCTCCTGAATGGAGAGAGTCGTCACTGTAGAGGGGGGGAGGTGGGAGGCCTCCTGGGTGGGAAGGGGTAGTTCAAGACTGTCCAATTGTCTTTCAAATCTGCAGTAGAACTCATTCAGGTCGTTGGCCAGGCGGGAGTCGTTAGTGGAGTGGGGGGCTCTGGGCTTGTAGTTGGTAATTTGCCTGAGCCCTCTCCAGACAGAAGCAGAGTCGTTTGCAGAGAATTGGTGTTTTAGCCTCTCTGAGTACAGTCGTTTAGCCTCCCTCACCGCCTTGCTAAACCTGTTCTTTGACTCCTTGAAACTGTCTTTGTCCCCACTCCTAAACGCGGCCTCTTTCTCTGACCTCAACCTTCTGAGTTTAGCTGTAAACCAGGGTTTGTCGTTGTTGTAGCTTACCCTGGTGCGTGTTGGTATACAGCAGTCCTCACAGAAGCTGATGTATGATGTCACAGCCTCTGTGAGCTCATCCAGACTATTGGTAGCAGTCGTGAACATGTCCCAGTCAGTGCAGTCCAAGCACGCCCGCAGATCCTCCATAGCTTCACTGGTCCACTGTTTTGATGTCCTCACAGCAGGCTTACAGCGCTTTAGCTTCTGCCTGTATGCAGGAATCAGGTGGACCATGGCGTGGTCAGAGTGACCCAGTGCTGCTCGGGGGACCGCATGGTATGCTTTGCTGATTGTAGAGTAGCAGTGATCCAGGGTGTTTCCTTCTCTGGTAGGGCATTTGATGAATTGTCTATATTTTGGGAGTTCTTGAGTGAGATTGCCTTTGTTAAAGTCGCCTAGCACAATAACCAAGGAATCCGGATTTTCATGCTCCACACTCAGTATCTGGCTGGCGAGCACACGTTGAGCCTCGTTAACGCTAGCCTGCGGAGGCATGTAGACGCCAACCAGAATGAATGATGCAAACTCTCGTGGCGAGTAAAAAGATCTACAGTTAATAAAAAATGATTCCAGATCAGGAGAACAGTGCTGCAGAATCACTGTCACATCTTCACACCAGCCACTGTTAATGTAAAAACAAATACCACCGCCTTTCGTTTTGCCAGAGAGCACAGGGTTACGATCCGCTCTCAGCAGTTTGAAACCTGCTAGCTGTAGCGCAGAGTCTGGGATCAGTTCACTCAGCCATGTCTCCGTAAAGCACAAAACGGAAGATGAATGAAAGTCTCTGTTTTTCCACACCAGTAGCTGAAGTTCATCCAGTTTGTTGCTCAGTGAACGCACGTTGGAGAGAAATATCCCCGGTAACGCTGTGCGTGCCCCACGCCGACGGAGTCGCACCAGAGCACCGGCTCGTTTGCCTCTCCTACGGCGCTTCGCTGCTAGGACAAAGCCGAGGGTGGCTTTGACTATAATTCCCACTAATTCCGCCGCTGGAAGCAGAAAAGTGGGAAATAAATCCACAGGAGTTGTAGTCCTGATGTTTAGAAGTACTTCTCTAGTTAGAGAACCCCGGAAATCTTGGCAGAACACTGAATTAACAGACAAAACAAGACAAAAAAGGGAGCTATAAGGGAGTCAGGTTGCTGAGCGGTGAGGGAATCGGGCTAGTAATCCGAAGGTTGCCAGTTCGATTCCAGGTCATGCCAACTGATGTTGTGTCCTTCACCCTACTTGCCTCGGGGGAATGTCCCTGTACTTACTGTAAGTCGCTCTGGATAAGAGCGTCTGCTAAATGACTAAATGTAAATGTAACTTGATATATAAACTTCTGGGGCAGGCGGCGGGTTCACAATTGACAACGCAGACACTGCGCTGGGTCACAATGACCCGGAGACAGCTCCACCTAGTGTTAACTAGTGATATAACGTGATATACACACTTTGACAACGCAGACACTGCGGTGGGTCACAATGACCTGAGGGCAGCGGGAGTGTTCGTCCTAGTTTTAACTGTTGATACTATGTGATATACCCCTCCCCTACGTATCTACGTTTTTGTATTAGGAAGAGTCGCACCGACACGGCGTGGCAGGGTTAATGCAAAAATAATATTTATTTTTATTGTTATTAGGTAAAGGCATTGTGACCCACACGACGGTGGGTCACAATGACCCGAAGGTAGCACAAGGGGTATGTATAGGTATCGCAACACGACGGTGGGTCACAACGACCCGAAGGTAGCACAAGGGTTAACTAGAGAGGATACAATTTCTGGGGAAATTGTAGGGTGTGCTTGCTTGCGTCGGTTGCACAGGGGTCTGTATATTTTATATAAAAATGCATCGGGCCTACTTATTATTTATAAAGATTACATAGATTTAAAAGCATCTTTTTTTTGCTGCTCATTTACAACTCAAAATATGAGTGAAGTGTAGAATGAAATATGATGTCTTCTCATTTCCCCTGCAAGAGGCAGCTGACAGGCTGAATCAAAACGAATACATTTGGCAGACCGGTGTACAAATGGACCTAATCTCTATGACTTAAACGTCCTTTTAAGTTGTCCCTTCTCGTGATATTTTCAGGCATTTAGACTACTCATATTGCATTCATTCATTAATAAAGAACCCCCTTTTAAGATTATTCTACGACTTTACCGGCAGAAGATAGAATCGCGATTCAAACAGTACCATCTGCTAACTGAAAATATGCCCCCAAAAACGTAAATAAGCTTGACATTTATTTAGTGGAAAATACCTCATTCATAAAAAGCTCACTGGTAGCGATCATTGTCAGTAACAACTCAAAATGCGATATAGCCCTGTGTGGAGAAGCTGCCCCGGTAAATTCTACTACTACAGTACAGTACTAGACTACTGCTGTGTTCGTCTTGATAGCGATTGCGTTGGTTGAATTCGATTAAACGTTCCGTTGTACGGTTTAGGCTGAAATTAATTATTTTCATGAACAGATTGACAAAGTTTAGGCTGTGGCAATGAAGTTCAGGTTAGTAGTCAGATAGTTTCCCTACTGAAAGACTTTTGAGTAAGGGGAGTGCCGAACATGTTCTGTTGCCGTTTGACTTAAACAGCTGAGGAGTTGTTGTTAGCTACTCACACTACTGTAGTGTCTCGGGTACAGTAGGCTACAGCGTTGCAGTGAGCTACACTGGTTTGAAACCACAGGTAATGGTAATTTCACCAACAAATCGTTTTCTAATGTCAGAATAAATCCTACAACGAAAATGTATATGTGAGGAATGTTTATTTTAACGATTGAAAACAGATAACGCTACATCATAGACCACTGTAGTATGTGTTGCTCGGGAAACACAGGCTAATGTCATGATGCTAATACTTCAGTGAAATAGTAGACTACTGTTTCCGAAAGTAGATGTACTTCCTTAATAATATCAGCTTATATTGTACATTACACATCACAATTGTGTGTCATATCACAAAGTAAAATGAGTAAATAGTTATCACCCTGGCCTCTTTTCTTGTGGCGTTTCTGCAGCTGCCTTGCAGTAAAGCTATAGTTAGCCTAGCTATCCCCCAAGTTAACAGATGTGAAACGAATGTTCTGGCAAAGGTAGTCACGCGTGTTTTCGTGACGTTAGTGACGCAGTGACGTTAGTAACGTCAGTGACTGTGGCTAGCAAATTAGCCACCGTTAGCTTCACTTTTCGCCACAAAAACTTAACTTACGCTTAAACCATGCAACGGAACGTAAATTCCAATAGAAGCAACTCAATCGCTACCAAGACGAAACTTTTGACACCTACGTTGTCTATGTAGGCCAAGTATTTACTGAGTTTTAGGGGGGCAAAAAGAAATAAAAATAAAAATAATAATAATAACTAGAGAGGGTACAATTTCTGGGGAAATTGTAGGGTGTGCTTGCTTGCGTCGGTTGCACAGGGGTCTGTATATTTTATATAAAAATGCATCGGGCCTACTTATTATTTATAAAGATTACATAGATTTAAAAGCATCTTTTTTTTGCTGCTCATTTACAACTCAAAATACGAGTGAAGTGTAGAATGAAATATGATGTCTTCTCATTTCCCCTGCAAGAGGCAGCTGACAGGCTGAATCAAAACGAATACATTTGGCAGACCGGTGTACAAATGGACCTAATCTCTATGACTTAAACGTCCTTTTAAGTTGTCCCTTCTCGTGATATTTTCAGGCATTTAGCCTACTCATATTGCATTCATTCATTAACAAAGAACCCCCTTTGAAGATTATTCTACGACTTTACCGGCAGAAGATAGAATCGCGATTCAAACAGTACCATCTGCTAACTGAAAATATGCCCCCAAAAACGTAAATAAGCTTGACATTTATTTAGTGGAAAATAGCTCATTCATAAAAAGCTCACTGGTAGCGATCATTGTCAGTAACAACTCAAAATGCGATATAGCCCTGTGTGGAGAAGCTGCCCCGGTAAATTCTACTACTACAGTACAGTACTAGACTACTGCTGTGTTCGTCTTGATAGCGATTGCGTTGGTTGAATTCGATTAAACGTTCCGTTGTACGGTTTAGGCTGAAATTAATTATTTTCATGAACAGATTGACAAAGTTTAGGCTGTGGCAATGAAGTTCAGTTTAGTAGTCAGATAGTTTCCCTACTGAAAGACTTTTGAGTAAGGGGAGTGCCGAACATGTTCTGTTGCCGTTTGACTTAAACAGCTGAGGAGTTGTTGTTAGCTACTCACACTAGTGTCTCGGGTACAGTAGGCTACAGCGTTGCAGTGAGCTACACTGGTTTGAAACCACAGGTAATGGTAATTTCACCAACAAATCGTTTACTAATGTCAGAATAAATCCTACAACGAAAATGTATATGTGAGGAATGTTTATTTTAACGATTGAAAACAGATACATCATAGACCACTGTAGTATGTGTTGCCCGGGCAACACAGGCTAATGTCATGATGCTAATATGTCAGTGAAATAGTAGACTACTGTTTCCGAAAGTAGATGTACTTCCTTAATAATATCAGCTTATATTGTACATTACACATCACAATTGTGTGTCATATCACAAAGTAAAATGAGTAAATATTTATCACCCTGGCCTCTTTGTTTGTGGCGTTTCTGCAGCTGCCTTGCAGTAAAGCTATAGTTAGCCTAGCTATCCCCCAAGTTAACAGATGCGAAACGAATGTTCTGCCAAAGGTAGTCACGCGTGTTTTCGTGACATTATTGCAGACCGGTGTAAAAATTGACCTAATCTCTATGATTTAAACGTCATTTTAAGTTTTTCTCTTCTCATGATATTTTCAGGCATTTAGCCTACTCATATTGCATTCATTCATGAATAAACAACCCCTTTGAAGATTATTCTACGACGTTACCCGGCAGTACAGTAGAAGATGGAATCGCAATTCAAACGGTACCATCTGCTAACTGAAAATATGCCCCCCAAAACGTAAATAAGCTTGACATTTATTTAGTGGAAAATTGCTCATTCATAAAAAGCTCACTGGTAGCGATCATTGTCAGTAACAACGCAAAATGCGATATAGCCCTGTGTTGAGAAGCTGCCCCGGTAAATTGTACTACTACGGTACAGTACTAGACTACTGCTGTGTTCGTCTTGGTAGCGATTGCGTTGGTTGAATTGGATTTAACGTTCCGTTGTACGGTTTAGGCTGAAATTAATTATTTTCATGAACAGATTGACAACGTTTAGGCTGTGGCAATGAAGTTCAGGTTAGTAGTTAGATAGACTTTTGATTTAAGTAAGGGGAGTGCCGAACATTTTCTGTCGCCGTTTGACTTCCTAAACAGCTGTGTACTGTAGCTAGATGTTTTTGTAGTGTGTCTCGCGTAAGCTACAGCGTTGCAGTGAGCTACACTGGTTTGAAACCACAGGTAATGGTAATTTCACCAACAAATCGTTTTCTAATGTCAGAATAAATCCTACAACGAAAATGTATATGTGAGGAATGTTTATTTTAACGATTGAAAACAGATAACGCTACATCATAGACCACTGTAGTATGTGTTGCCCGGAAAACACAGGCTAATGTCATGATGCTAATACTTCAGTGAAATAGTAGACTACTGTTTCCGAAAGTAGATGTACTTCCTTAATAATATCAGCTTATATTGTACATTACACATCACAATTGTGTGTCATATCACAAAGTAAAATGAGTAAATAGTTATCACCCTGGCCTCTTTTCTTGTGGCGTTTCTGCAGCTGCCTTGCAGTAAAGCTATAGTTAGCCTAGCTATCCCCCAAGTTAACAGATGCTAAACGAATGTTCTGGCAAAGGTAGTCACGCGTGTTTTCGTGACGTTAGTGACGTTAGTAACGTCAGTGACTGTGGCTAGCAAATTAGCCACCGTTAGCTTCACTTTTCGCCACAAAAACTTAACTTACGCTTAAACCATGCAACGGAACGTAAATTCCAATAGAAGCAACTCAATCGCTACCAAGACGAAACTTTTGACACCTACGTTGTCTATGTAGGCCAAGTATTTACTGAGTTTTAGGGGGGCAAAAAGAAAAAAAGAAAAATAATAATAATAACTAGAGAGGATACAATTTCTGGGGAAATTGTAGGGTGTGCTTGCTTGCGTCGGTTGCACAGGGGTCTGTATATTTTATATAAAAATGCATCGGGCCTACTTATTATTTATAAAGATTACATAGATTTAAAAGCATCTTTTTTTTGCTGCTCATTTACAACTCAAAATACGAGTGAAGTGTAGAATGAAATATGACGTCTTCTCATTTCCCCTGCAAGAGGCAGCTGACAGGCTGAATCAAAACGAATACATTTGGCAGACCGGTGTACAAATGGACCTAATCTCTATGACTTAAACGTCCTTTTAAGTTGTCCCTTCTCGTGATATTTTCAGGCATTTAGCCTACTCATATTGCATTCATTCATTAATAAAGAACCCCCTTTGAAGATTATTCTACGACTTTACCGGCAGAAGATAGAATCGCGATTCAAACAGTACCATCTGCTAACTGAAAATATGCCCCCAAAAACGTAAATAAGCTTGACATTTATTTAGTGGAAAATAGCTCATTCATAAAAAGCTCACTGGTAGCGATCATTGTCAGTAACAACTCAAAATGCGATATAGCCCTGTGTGGAGAAGCTGCCCGGTAAATTCTACTACTACAGTACAGTACTACTAGTAGACTACTGCTGTGTTCGTCTTGATAGCGATTGCGTTGGTTGAATTCGATTAAACGTTCCGTTGTACGGTTTAGGCTGAAATTAATTATTTTCATGAACAGATTGACAAAGTTTAGGCTGTGGCAATGAAGTTCAGGTTAGTAGTCAGATAGTTTCCCTACTGAAAGACTTTTGAGTAAGGGGAGTGCCGAACATGTTCTGTTGCCGTTTGACTTAAACAGCTGAGGAGTTGTTGTTAGCTACTCACACTAGTGTCTCGGGTACAGTAGGCTACAGCGTTGCAGTGAGCTACACTGGTTTGAAACCACAGGTAATGGTAATTTCACCAACAAATCGTTTACTAATGTCAGAATAAATCCTACAACGAAAATGTATATGTGAGGAATGTTTATTTTAACGATTGAAAACAGATACATCATAGACCACTGTAGTATGTGTTGCCCGGGCAACACAGGCTAATGTCATGATGCTAATATGTCAGTGAAATAGTAGACTACTGTTTCCGAAAGTAGATGTACTTCCTTAATAATATCAGCTTATATTGTACATTACACATCACAATTGTGTGTCATATCACAAAGTAAAATGAGTAAATATTTATCACCCTGGCCTCTTTGTTTGTGGCGTTTCTGCAGCTGCCTTGCAGTAAAGCTATAGTTAGCCTAGCTATCCCCCAAGTTAACAGATGCCAAACGAATGTTCTGCCAAAGGTAGTCACGCGTGTTTTCGTGACATTATTGCAGACCGGTGTAAAAATTGACCTAATCTCTATGATTTAAACGTCATTTTAAGTTTTTCTCTTCTCATGATATTTTCAGGCATTTAGCCTACTCATATTGCATTCATTCATGAATAAACAACCCCTTTGAAGATTATTCTACGACGTTACCCGGCAGTAGAAGATGGAATCGCAATTCAAACGGTACCATCTGCTAACTGAAAATATGCCCCCCAAAACGTAAATAAGCTTGACATTTATTTAGTGGAAAATTGCTCATTCATAAAAAGCTCACTGGTAGCGATCATTGTCAGTAACAACGCAAAATGCGATATAGCCCTGTGTTGAGAAGCTGCCCCGGTAAATTGTACTACTACGGTACAGTACTAGGCTACTGCTGTGTTCGTCTTGGTAGCGATTGCGTTGGTTGAATTGGATTTAACGTTCCGTTGTACGGTTTAGGCTGAAATTAATTATTTTCATGAACAGATTGACAACGTTTAGGCTGTGGCAATGAAGTTCAGGTTAGTAGTTAGATAGACTTTTGATTTAAGTAAGGGGAGTGCCGAACATTTTCTGTCGCCGTTTGACTTCCTAAACAGCTGTGTACTGTAGCTAGATGTTTTTGTAGTGTGTCTCGCGTAAGCTACAGCGTTGCAGTGAGCTACACTGGTTTGAAACCACAGGTAATGGTAATTTCACCAACAAATCGGTTTCTAATGTCAGAATAAATCCTACAACGAAAATGTATATGTGAGGAATGTTTATTTTAACGATTGAAAACAGATAACGCTACATCATAGACCACTGTAGTATGTGTTGCCCGGGAAACACAGGCTAATGTCATGATGCTAATACTTCAGTGAAATAGTAGACTACTGTTTCCGAAAGTAGATGTACTTCCTTAATAATATCAGCTTATATTGTACATTACACATCACAATTGTGTGTCATATCACAAAGTAAAATGAGTAAATAGTTATCACCCTGGCCTCTTTTCTTGTGGCGTTTCTGCAGCTGCCTTGCAGTAAAGCTATAGTTAGCCTAGCTATCCCCCAAGTTAACAGATGCTAAACGAATGTTCTGGCAAAGGTAGTCACGCGTGTTTTCGTGACGTTAGTGACGCAGTGACGTTAGTAACGTCAGTGACTGTGGCTAGCAAATTAGCCACCGTTAGCTTCACTTTTCGCCACAAAAACTTAATTTAAGCTTAAACCATGCAACGGAACGTAAATTCCAATAGAAGCAACTCAATCGCTACCAAGACGAAACTTTTGACACCTACGTTGTCTATGTAGGCCAAGTATTTACTGAGTTTTAGGGGGGCAAAAAGAAATAAAAATAATAATAATAATAATATATATGTGAGAGAACAAAGGTTGTGCTCTCGCCGAAGGCTTGAGCACACCCAATAATATATATGTGAGAGAACAAAGGTTGTGCTCTCGCCGAAGGCTTGAGCACACCCAATAATAATATATATGTGAGAGAACAAAGGTTGTGCTCTCGCCGAAGGCTTGAGCACACCCAATGAACACCCCTCCTCTAGTGCTACAATGTTGACTCTGAAATGGCTTCATTAAATCCACTATTGGAATTTACACTGGCTGTAATCCGGGGAAATAGTCCGTCCTCACAAAAAACACACCACACACACCTCAGGAATTAACATTTTCGTTTTGAAGCACGGGGGGGGTGTTTTTAAATCGACTATCGGAATTCAAACTGGCACTAAGCCTAGTACCTAGTCCATCCTCACAAAAAACACCAACCACACCTCAGGAATAAAAATATTCGCACACCCACAACACACCTGTAATTTGATATAAAATGCAGCCAACTGTTAATTGTACAAAAAGGAGACATATGTAGTCATAATATATACACAAACATTCTCACCGGAATGGGATAAGTGTTAAATGGACTGTTCAATGCGTCTTCCGTAGCAGATTTGTGAGTTGTATAACAACAGCCCAGGGGTAGCAATACGGATATATACACATACACAATGAAATGAGATACACCAACATGTTAAATGTAGGGTTGATTCATACTTTTTATTCACTCCATTGGTATAGTACATACTGTGGAAAATACAGGGATGGGATGATATCTGACACTGCTGTTGTTATGTAAGCCTGAATGTGACATATTACAAAGTGTTAATCTCTGTAAGTGCTACACGTCTCACCGGATAGTCATGTAGACTTTTCACTCCTGGATCGATGTAAGATGCAACCATGGCTAATATCGCGTCAAGATGATAGTAGTGTGTCAACTGTATGTACATGGGTCTGACGAAGTCACTGTCTCTAGGTCCTACCATGGTATCACCATCATCGACGATAGAGAATGTTACGTTGACGCTATGTAAGTTTTCTTTCTCATATTTTGTCAGGATCCTGTTCTTCAAGAGGAGACAATCGTAAAACTGCTCCATTGTGCCAGTTGATAATATTTCACGGCGAGTTGACGAAAGCTGTTCGGGGGACGGAGGTCGAGATGTCCACTTCAGTTATGTAAACGACTTGGGTTTTAACTTTTGTGATGACTCCATGGTTAATATGTTGGAAGGTAGTGACAGGAGGGTTAGGTATGTCTGCTTTATTCTTACTTTCTGGATTAGATGGAATCTTCAACTCTTTTTATCTTGTCCATTATGTCGTTTCTGTAGTGTTAAAGTTGTTATTGTGAAAGTGATATTACAGTTTTTCACGATTGCTAAAACACATTCTTGAAACAGTCACCCATTTTCTCAAAACTGTAAACACAAAACCACATCTTCAAGCACTATTTACAAAACCTCTGTATCCTCTTGCAAAATGAAACTTTCGCCTCAAAACACTTTTACCTGTGCTCAAAATCAAGCTTTCGCCTCAAAACAGATTTACCTGTGCTCAAAATCAAACACTGCTCTCAAATCATAAACAAAGTGATCAAAATGATATACACTATCAAGCAGTCAGTAAACAATACACCAAAAAATTGAAAACACATTGTTCAAAACATATAGTTCTCAGGGAGAAGTACATTTTTTATCTCAAAACAAATTTCATATTTATCCATCATTGTCTTTGATGAACGAAAACATGTTCTCTTACAGTATACAGTTTTTCACAATTGCTAAAACACATTCTTGAAACAGTCACCCATTTTCTCAAAACTGTAAACACAAAACCTCATCTTCAAGCACTATTTACAAAACCTCTGAATCCTCTTGCAAAATGAAACTTTCGCCTCAAAACAGTTTTACCTGTTCTCAAAATCAAGC